>NC_137016.1:30641060-30711060 GCF_032717465.1 Coenobita brevimanus | reverse complement strand
AGAGAATTTCTGGCCTTTCCACGCCCTGAATTTTCTTACAATGCATTTGTCAGATACCTTGCACCGGCATGTTTATAAATATATGATTAACATAACGCCATCAGTCATCTTTACCCCATGTTACCTAAACTATTTCGTTTGTGTAGATACTCTGTGCTTATTTTGTGTGTGTCTTAAATATCCTGAGTTTAGTTCTCCCCCTCCACTTTATCTATTGTAAACGTTAATTCTCTCTAATGTACTTTGGTTGTTCTTTTCTCTATGACTATATATAATTTACGGTACATGTTGCTGCATATCTTATTTATTATTCATTACTTTTTCTGTGCTTAATTCTTGCAATATGACATTTTTTTTATCACTGCCACCAAACGACTTTTATATTCAGTGTAGGAAAGTTGTCTCGAAATGATGATGGTGATGATTATGGTACTGCCAGTAATAAGTGGTGGTGGTGATGGTGGTGCTGGTGGTGATGGTGGTGGTGATGGGTGGTGGTGGTGGTTTAAGAGGATGTCCTGTGGTCTAGTGAAAAGAACAACCCAGTCGAAGAGACAGGCTTGACACCCGCATATTTTTGACCCCCAAGATATGCCTAAAGGATTTTCGATCATGCACGTGGAAGTGCCATGAGGGGAATTAAGTTGGTCATCAACCCTAAAATGAGCCTGGACTACAGAAGTATAGCTTTGCACCGTGAAGAGGGAATTATGGGACTGACTATTACTCTTTTACTTTCCATGTACAGTATAATGGTACCCTCTTGGCTAAGAAATTGAAAAAGAGAACGTTACAGTATATAGCCAAAGTGAAACAGTGTTTATATTTGTCGTGATGAAATTGATAGCTTGCTGAAAAAACTGTCGGCGAAACGTGGTACATGCACTGAATTACCATACCCTGATGATGATGATGGTCGTAACAGTGATGATGATTATGGCAGTGGTGGTTGTGTGGTGGTGGTAGTAGTGGTGGTGGTGTGAGGAGAGGTAAGATGCGTATTGTACTAAATGCTGCTGCTGCTGATGATAATAATGATGGTGATGATGTAACCGTGGTGGTGATAGTGATGATGATGATGATGATGATGATGAAGTCTGTAATTATTTCATGTCTAAACCCACAGAAAACAGTAATTTCACGGTGTACGATTTTGTCAAGCGTCTGTGTTTGTGTATGTGCGTGTTGTTGATGTCTGTGTGCATGTCTGTGGCACCTTGATATTGATAGCTGTCGTCCCCCTACACACACACACACACACACACACACACACACACACACACACACACACACACACACACACACACACACACACACACACACACACACACACACACACACACACACACACACACACACACACACACACACACACACACACACACACACACACACACACACACACACACACACACACACACACACACACACACACACACACACACACACACACACACACACACACACACACACACACACACACACACACACACACACACACACACACACACACACACACACACACACACACACACACACACACACACACACACACACACACACACACACACACACACACACACACACACACACACACACACACACACACACACACACACACACACACACACACACACACACACACACACACACACACACACACACCAGGAGCTATATATGTATTGTCGTCCGTCTCAACAAATGTTTTGGTGAGAGAGAGAGAGAGAGAGAGAGAGAGAGAGAGAGAGAGAGAGAGGTTCACTGTTTCTGCTAGCATGAAGACGTACTGTATGTGCCTCCGTATACATAACTGTTGGTCTAATTTTTACTTTTACTTATACTTTTCTTCGTATTAACAAAACAATAGGAAGACCAGGTTATATGTGGGTAGAGGCAGGTAAATGTGTATACGTTGTGTAACATTCATTCTTTGCGTTTTTTCCATATTTTTCTGTATGTATATTTACAATGCCTATTCCACTTTCCGTATCATTTCACTTCTTTTTATTCCCCGTTCATTTCCATACCGCCGTACTCTCTCCCCCTTGAGGCCACTCTTTACTCACCGTTTTCTTGGATCTACCACATAACATTTCTCTCTCATTTCTCTCCACATTTTCTCTCTACCTTGTTGGCGATTTTCTTCATTACATAGTAACTCGCAAGCTCCTACGGCTCATCCAGCTGAGTAAAATCACCCGGCGTTGGCAAGAACACAGTACTCGATAGTGGAGTTGTTTCTGCCATGAGAGCTAAAAAAAAAAAAATGAGTTCATTTAGTGCTGAACTGTTAACCACATGTATAAGTAAGCTTTTCTCGACCCCAGTACTTTCAGATTAGGTTAACTCTTTCATAAAACGTTTCGTGTCTATCGTATTTCCTGTACCTTGCTAGCGTCAAGGGCCAGCTCAGTGACACATTAGTCTGTCACTCATTTTAACCAGGAGTCACTTGTTGTACCCAGGAGAGAACTGAGCCAGACAAGAGCCCCCAGGGAGGCTCCAGTTGTCTTTCTTGTGTCAACCTGGATGCTAGGCGATATTTCCCTGGGATATATCGTTCATAAAAATTCTTAAGTTCAGAATTTTTCTATTTTTTTTTATGAATATGCAGTCAAATGTATAAAAGTACCTCTGTAAGGTCGTCTGAGGCCTCATTTGTTCCCACTTAGGTCAAGAGCTTCCTAGGGTCCGGCAGTATACACCGTGGCTGTTCTAGTTATTTATGTGATACTTCTTGCGTATATAGGCCTATGTCTCCGCTCTGTTCAGCAATTTTAGCAGCTATTTTAATGCTGATGTAGTTGTAGGTTTACTTATCTTTCCATTTTTATAGTGTATAATTTTCTTCGGTTTCACTTCCCCTTTTAATTTATGGCACGGTATTTCGGCGTATATTAATAAAGATATTTTTGCCTTTTCCTACCTTTGCATATGCCGACAGCTATATTATTAGCTATAATGTGTCTTTAAAGTTATATTCCCTTAAGTTCAGTTGTCGTGATAAGATTTAATTTAGGGTTTAAGGTTAGTTAAATGTCGTGATGACGGTGATTAAATAACAGAATAAAGATTTAGGTCGTTGTGTGGTCACGGGAGCTTTGCGATCTAATTAATCCTCATATACAGGGTTTTAGTACCCAGTTAATTAGGATTAGAAGGTAATTAATCAGTGACATGTGAAGGTGTGTGGCACGTAGGAGGACTTTTGGGCCTAAGGCAAGGGACTACAGGTCTATCCTGGGAGCTGGAGACACAAAAATACTGATGGATTTATAGCTCATTTTACAGCACTACGCCTACACTTATCAACCACGCATAATATCATAGTGAGGGACGTGGATTTTAATGTCACATTAGGGTGTCAGACCTAAACATGTTACTTCAACCCCTTCAGTATAATCCTAACCTTTCAATTATATCCCAGGTTACCCTACAGGATATTATTCATTTCTACAAGGATCGCTCGTAGTGCAAGGTTTCAAGGAGATTTGTTCTAACTCCCTGTGCTTCAAGAGGTAATAGGTAAACTGCATAAAAATAGCTAACGTCATCATGCTGAGTGGGTTAAACGCTTAGTGGGACCTAGTGAATTAACCCCATCTGTCCCATGACGTATCCTCTTTATATATTTTTATATTTATTATGCTGTCGTCGACAGAGTTTATACTGTAAAGCTAAGGTGAGACTTTTCAAACTGCAAAGGTTACGTATTACTTTTTATTCAAAAATAACAAACTAATGAGTCCTCCATCGTAAACACGGAATTACAATCTTCAAAACACGTATCTCTGTCAAACTACTATCAGTACTCCGAGTAATGATCCATCGCCTATGCAAAAGTTTTCGTTCATACATTAGTACGATACAAGGTTAACTTTTCATTTTAAGATTAATGACAGACTGATTGCAAAGTTCTGTGCCAAGGATTCACTTGTGCAGAGAGAATGAACCAAGGGCAAAAAGTCTGCAAGTTATCCATGAAAAAAATGCCAAACTGAAGATCCATCCACGCCCGGACACACTGCGCTCGCGATACTGGAGATGGAAAAGGTACAGGAAAAAGATGGACTGAGGAAATTTGATCATGACTTCCCTGCTGTGTGCATGACGGCCACTTGAACTGAAGAACTAGGATGGGATTGATACATATTTATGATCGATTCCTTGTTCTAAGTTATATTTGTTCTGGCAGGAGGAAAAAGGAATACGGAAAGATTCGGCATGATGCTGTCCTCGTCTTTCCTGTATAAAACATAGCTCCTACCGTAACGAGTGTGTGTGTGTGTGTGTGTGTTTTAAACATTAATTCGAGACATGTGATCCTGCCTTTTCCTTTCCTTGTCCTTTCAGCAAAAGCAAATCATGGCGAAGGCAGGGAATTTGTCTTAAGTTTGTCTGTGTATCTCATCCCTGGACGCAGATTGGATGAGTGTGTCAAAAGCCGAAGGCAGTGTGTCCGCCGTGATGGTAGAAGCATGCCGGGAGATTTTTCACTGCAGGGTCTAATGTAACAAAGGAGTGAGTGGTGCAGAATTGCGGCAAAGACAGAGACTAGAAGTGTGGGAAAGAGAGTCGATAAGAAAAATGAACAATTATTTCCCTAGTCTGGAAATGCTGTATGCCGTGAGCCTCCCTACATATTAAATGCAGCTATACGGTACTTTATTGAGACGTGAAAAAAAAAAAAAAAATGAAAATAAATATATAAAAGTATCGCAAATATTATGTTCCAAAGAATATGACACCACGGGAGAAGAAAGGGGACTGAGAGTGTAATATGGGGGTAAACATTACGAAAGGCTTCAAAGAAGCCCTGCAGGATGCTTTTATTTTATCATCATTATTTTTCGTTCTCATATTTTCCAGGTGTACCCTGTAACATCCATCGACCGGGTAGTTCGTGTATGTTTGGGTTCATGCTCATTAGGTCACCGTGATGTTGACGTTTCATAAAAAATCCCATTCTTAACAAGCATTCTCCTGCGTAGCCCGAGCCCAAACCCTTTATGAGGCTTCGACACGTCAGCCTGAGTATAGGTATGCTCTGAAAGGAGTTCTCTGAGTGACATAGGAGGCCTCGTGACACCATTTTTTTTTTACCGAATTATTAAGTATTTATTAATTATTTACATCTGTTCAGTATCGACATAGAGTAATGTACTGTGTAGAGTAAAACGCTGAGGAGGAATTGTTACGAACTTCCCAAAGTCACTTAAAATGCAACCATGAAACTCGATAAAATTTTTCAAGGCTGTTTATACGAGGTAGTACTGGTAGTTAATGAGTAGCACATCCAGCCTGTAACCTGCAAAACTCAGGCTCGATTCTAGGGATTGTCAAATGCTGGACATAGTTTGCTTTACCCACTGTCTCTTTAACCCAGCAGTACAACTGGGGACCTGCATGTTAATCAGATTGTTTCTGGGCGTTTAAGGGAAGAATGGGAGAGTAAAAAAAAAAAAAAATGAATGCTAGTGATAATGGTTGTAGTGCTGTGACTGACATTACGAAAAGTATATATATATATATATATATATATATACTGTATGTGTGTGTGTGTGTGTGTGTGTGTGTGAGTGTGTGTGTGTGTGAGAGTGTGTGTGTGTGTGAGTGTGTGTGTGTGTGTGTGTATGTGTATAGGAGTGGTCGAAGAAATAATGAATTACATCAGAACCAGTAATTCCATTAACTAAAAATGTTCATGTTACAACCAAGTTCCCCATATATATATCACAGAAAATGAAACTAGTGAAAAACCTGCCGGCGTGAACATGGTAGCAACATTATAAGGAAAAGTAGCCATAATAAAAGACAAAGGAAATACTGAAAAAAAAAAACAAGAGCTTTCACAGTCATATGGCGTGCACCAATGTTGGCATGCGCCACAAACAAATTCGTAGCAATATCACATAAAGCACCTGAACATGTACTTGCCCTAACAACAGGTACTCACATGCAGTACATTCCCTTGAAATGCTGTTATCCTAGCCATTACAGCGGCAACCTTGACATTCCAAATGAGATGTAGACTAGCAGCCACCAAAATGAAGGTCGTGGTGACCCTGACCATAACGATGAAAGAAAAAAATAACTTACATTAAGAAGATAAACTGAAATCCTACCTAGGTGCAAGTTGTCCATGAATGTTAATGACTCGTACGATACTACAAATGAAGGACATTTGGGTAGTATGTGACCCTGCCCGTAACTCTGAATATAAATATAGGAAGATAAACTGCAATGCTGTTTCGGTGCACAGTTTAGGAATGCTGACTGATCCGCAGTGTTGGTAGTAATAGGAAAAGAAGTGAACGTCCCTTGGACAGAGAGAACACGTGACGCTAACAGTGACAAAAATAAAGGTATACATAAGCTGGAATGCTATAGTGTACGGTGCGCTGTTGATAAATTCTTTGCAACTCGTACAATGCTCATGATAGCAGCCCAGCAATTCAATGTACTCTAAGTCATGCAATTTGGTCACACGAGAGAGAGAGAGAGAGAGAGAGAGAGAGAGAGAGAGAGAGAGAGAGAGAGAGAGGATTCCCCTAAAAAACTGAATATCCTTGACTAGTATATGACCGGGGATATAACAATGAAAAAATTGTTGAAAGGTAAATAGAAAAGCTGCAAAAGTGCATATTAACCAAGAAAGCTTACTGACTCTCGTGCGGTGATGGCATGTGTTGCGGCTGGAAAATTTGACGGAAAAAAATAAAAAACGTAAGATGCAAAAAAATTGTGAAGGTTGAGAGGGCAAAGGAAAGGCGCACCCACCCACCCTTCCCTCTCTGCATTCAAGGTCATGCACGCACACACACAGGCACGCACCCACACCCATCCACCCACAAACCCACACCCAATCCCCCCACACACAGCCACACCCAATTCCCCCCCATACCCAATCTCCCCCCACACACGCACAACCAATCCCCCCACACACACACACCCACACCCAATCGCCTCACCACACACCCACACCCAATCCCACCGTACACACACCCACAACCAATCCCCCCCACACACCCACACCTAATCCCCCCCACCCATTCACACCCGATCCCCCCACACACCCACACAAAATCCCCCCTTGAACACACAAACCGAACAAAATAAGATACTGACAATTAAAACCACCCTGTTCAAATATCTTGTGGTCAGCCCGGGGATTGAAATGGGGACCTCTTGGCTGTATGCTGAGTGTGCTTCTATTGACACCAATATTACCTCAGTGATCTGTAATCTGTGACTGACAAAGGAACTACCCAAGTGTTGTGGGTCTTGTCGCAAAGTCTGAAGGGAGGTAAGTAGGGAGAGAGGAAGAATTAGGTGGTGAGGAAGTAAAGTTCAAGGGAAGGAAAACATTTAAAGACATTCAGATAAATAATAATACAGAAGTATTTTACTGTTAGGCAAAGGCAGAACGCATCAAGATCAGTGAATTTGGTCGATGAATGGTAAATTTGCAAGAGCTGCAATTTAGTCGATATTCCAAATGGTAGCAAATGCTTCCACGCATCGGTCACTTGGTGCCTTTTAGGATACTAAATGTTGGTGTTGAGACTTATGGTTACCTTCCCCTGGTATTACAATGAAGTCTCTCTCCCTCTCTCTCTCTCTCTCTCTCTCTCTCTCTCTCTCTCTCTCTCTCTCTCTCTCTCTCTCACACACACACACACACACACACACACACACACACACACACACACACACACACACACACACACACACACACACACACACACACACACACACACACACACACACACACACACGAAAAAAAAAAAACGCTGTGCTAGAATTATCGTTACCATTTCTAACAGTACAATGACGTAATCCATCAATTTTACTCAGGTCAAGCTCGTGACGCTGTTTACAATATGTTCAGTTAAATGTTGGGCCCATGAGGACAATAAGGTTATTTCATTACTACCTTCAAACGACTTTATTCATCTTCAAGGAGATCCCTCATATTAAAGGAGCTAAGACATTTCCATTAAACTCTTCGAGGAAAAATAATCGTCTTTCCTACATTTTAGTCTTGCCACCAGACGATTTTCTTCTACTCAGGACGGACATCTTGAACTGAAGAGAATAATGCTGCTTTTCACTCTAGCATTCCACCGTTTATGAAGAGGCAGTGTGTGTGTGTGTGTGTGTGTGTGTGTGTGTGTGTGTGTGTGTGTGTGTGTGTGTGTGTGTGTGTGTGTGTGTGTGTGTGTGTGTGTGTGTTTACGTAAGATATAAACGTGTAGTGTAGAGCAGGGTTAACATTGCGATAAGACACACGCACCTACTTAGCCAATCTCCCTTTTCACACCGTAGAAATGCAATTACTAGACAGAAAAATGTAGGATCGCGATTAACACCACCTTTGCCTTCCCAACCCTTGTTGTTGTTGATGTTGTTGTTGCTGTTGTCGCTGTCGTTGTTTTTGTTCGACGCTCATCTAATGAATGCAGTGAACTAAAGGTTTAAGTTTTCTTTTTCCTGCTGTCCATCCTTCCCCTCTGTGGGGGAGGGGGGAGGGAGAGAGTTGAGAGGCTTTTAAATCATACCAAAGCTTTATAAGATCCTGCCCAAATAACTAGTAGTACCGCAAGCTGTATTCTCGTGAGCTAAGTACATTACCCAACATGTCTTCAGCGATGTACTAAGTTGATGGCACCTCTTAGCCTTCAAGCTTTTTACCGCTTGAAATTCTATAAGCTGAATAAAATTCTCCTGGAGCTGGCATGAATAAAATACTTAGGCTTACAGTGTCCAAAACAGGGAAAAAAGTTTAAGTCTACTCTGTTTACTTCAACAAACTGCCATCTCTCCCTCTCCCTCTTTGATTCAGCTCAGCAGCTGAACCAAACGACGAACAGTAGAATATGGTGCTACTCACGAGGAAGCATTATGGATGGGAAACTGAGACACAGTTGTGTTATTCTACCACGAGCTACGCAAAACAGGCTGCAAAAAGAAGAGAACATGGGGCAAGTTAAAGTACACGCAGTTTGTTGCTAGGTCAAACGCAATAATAAAGAGCACTGACAAAAACAGAAATGAGCTAATCAAGTTTTCAGCTCTCTGATTTAACGTAAAATGGTTTCTCTCTACTGGAAAAAAGGTAGAGGCTTATTCTAATGATTATAGTCACGTGACTCCAAATCACTACCATGACGCACTTTTCTATTTCCTCCTTTCTGCTGACAGACGACGTTATTTAGCTTAGGGCAGACTTCTAGTAGAGAAGGGGTTAATGACGGCTGTATATTTAGCCTAACGCCTCCAGTCCGAAAAGTCTGGGAACCGAATAGTCATCACGAAATAGCAAGACTGAAATACATGTCACTGAGCTGAAAGAGCTACCGGGTAATTGAGATAATTTTCAACCCTTTGACAGCTGAGAGTTCTCTGTTAAATACCCTCGTCTGAGTTTATTCTGAGCACTATAGTGCATCAATTAGCGACAAAATTAAGGGGACGGGGAGGGAAGGGGGCGACCTAGACTAACTGCAAGGTCAGCATGAACCATAATTTAACACCTACTGCAAACCCAAGCGTCATTCCTTCGATACCAATTGACTTACCCGGTATAAGAAATTTAGAAATAAGTGGTGGAGGTGCTGCGTGTTCTAATGGAATTCCCTGATATCCACCTGATGTAAAGTCTTCTGGCAATTTCGGCAAAGACATTGAATTAATAAAAATCGAACACTATTTTCACGCATACCAAGAGACGATTGGTATCACATTAAGTCCTACTCATATTGCCGTTTCAAGTTTTCTTCTAAAATTCTATGGTATTAATTTGACGTGAAGCCTTACAGCCACTCTGGCATCAACACTAAATTGCCAGAGTTCGAACATTATGTTTACCGGTACATACATTACGACAAGACTGGTGTCGCATTCATGTGGAATTGCAGGTTTTGTTGCACCACTTCCTTTGCGATTCATTTCGCATATTGTACAATCTCTGATCTGCTACGTTTACCTTTTTAACATTTACAAAGTCTATATAAAATGCACACGAGGACAACGATATGTACCATGCGGAATAAACAGCTATGGAAGAGGTTCTACGAAGGCTCCAAAGCCACTTAAAAAGAGATCCGCTGTCCTACTCATCCTTCTGTTTAAAAATTTTGACTGCTGAATTTCCAGGAACAATGAAGAACACATGTCACCAACAACAACAACAACAACAAATGTAGCCTACGTTCTTGAAGGTTATCTATTTGACTCTGAATAGACAACAGTGTTTACTTCCATTCAGTCCCGGGCAAAAATTCCTTTACATTCCGAGATTCCAAATTAATCTTTTCAATCCGATGAGTACTTTTTTTTTTTATGTGCTATTGTCACATCCTAACATTTCGGACAAGAGGATTTAAACACAGCTTTCATTAATCCCAATATGGGAATACAATCGACTGAAAGGAACAGGATAAAACCAAAGTCATTTTACCTTACTGAAGGGGTTAATGAAGCTAGAATCCTGCCGATCTAATTACTGCTGATCGGCTTGGGAGGAACTCATTAGGTTTTTTCAAGGTTTGGTAGCATTGATATAAAAGGAAATTACGACACTGGAGGGATCAGAACACTATATATATACCACATCTTTCAAAATACTGCTCCTCTTACTGAAATCTATCAGCACCTTATCACAGGGTAATTCGTTCCTCAATTGTTTTGTTCTCATTGGCCCTGTCTATAAAATACCGCATTCCAGAAAATATGCTTTCTCGTTTCCTTTCACAAAAGGACACTGACTGACTGACTGACTGACTAACAAAATCACAGACTCTCTCTCTCTCTCTCTCTCTCTCTCTACGTGTGATACATAAATCCAAATTAATCTCACTTTCCATTTTCAGTTCAATCCTTTACCACGTTGCAGCAGCATTACTTATATGTTCCGTTTGGGAGAATTTTCTAAAGTTAATAACCAGCAACGTTAAAGTCTGGACCAACGAGTTTCATGTCTAAGTCTATAAGCGATGGAAGTTGACGTGCAATAAAACCACCCAATATAATCAGTCTGTTTATCCAGCTATCCGCCGACTAATATTTGTCTGTCTCCGTACCCACCTACCCATCTTACCCATCTATTTATTCATTCATTTATTTACCTACTTATATCTATCTGCTTTCTTACTCACCAACCTACTTACCCTCCCATTCAATTATCCACCTACTCAAGTGTCTACAGTACCTACTCCTATCTATCTGCCTTCTTACGCGCCAACCTATCTATCCATCCACCCATTTATTCATCTGTTCACCTATTCGTATATTTGTCTACTACCAACCTGCTTCCCTACTAAGTCCTACCATCAACCAAAACTACTCTTATCGATCTATACCTACTTACAAACCCACTGTACCTTCCCTACAAACCTCCACCATCAACCCATCCACGTACTCTCGCTCTACCCTTCCACCATCAACCAATCTACTCTCATCCATCTACCTACTTACCCACCACCCTATCTACTCTGCTAACCCCTACCTCTTCACCCCAACAGGAGGGGTATGCGGCCGTGCACCTGGCAGCAATGTACAGCAGAGAGGAGACCATTCGACACCTTGTGCAGAAGAAGGCCGACATCAATGCTACGGGCGGGGTAGGTATTGGGGTGATGGGATGGGGATGTGGGATTAGACAAGTGGGATAGGCATATGGGATGGAGGTCTGGGATTAGGTTGGGTTTGGGATAGGGATGTGGGATAGAGATGTGGGTTCGGGCAAGTGGGATGGAGGTAGGGAAGTGGGATGGAGGTTTAGAATTAGGGTGGGTTTGGGACTGGGATGTGAGACTGAAGTGGGTTAGGTTTAGAAAGGATGAGGAGCGGGACTGAGGTGGGTCTGGCTTTGGGGTAGGGATGTGGTACTGAAGCGAGTTTGGTATGTGGGACTGAGATGGGACTGGGATATGAATGAGGGACGGAGATGGGTTTGGAAAAAAGATATGGAACTGAGGTGGGATTGCGATGGGGCCTGCGGGACTGAGGTAGGTTTGGGATGGGGATGTGCGGCTGAGGTGGGTTTGGAATGGGAATGTAGGATTAAGATGGGTTTGGGATGGGGACGTGGCTGAGGTTTTAGGATGGGGATGTCAAAATGAGGTGGGTTTAAGCAGTGGGCTGGAGATGTGAGAGCCGGATGGAGATGTGGGTGTGGGACGGAGATGTGGGTGTGGGATGCACCAGTGAGATGGGGATGTGGTACTGAGGTGGGTTCCAGGTGGGGCAGTGGGATGGAGGAGTGGGCTAGAGAGGGAGACTAGAAGTGTACTGTCGGGAAGGGGATGGGGTTGGGGAAAGAGATCCGGGAGTGAATTGAAGAACAGGGCTGGCGTGGGAAGGTGGGATTGGGTTGGATTGGGATAGAGTTCTGGGATTGGGACGGAGTGGATTGCAAATGGAATTCGGATGTGGGAAGAGGAGTGTTTGGCAAACTGAGATCGAGAAACTAGGATGAGGACGTGGGTTAGGGGAAGGAATAGGCTATGGAGTGAAAGTGGGGCTGGAGAATGGAAGTGGGCTTGGGAAAAAAGACTGACGGTGCTGGGGTAGGGAATGAGTTTGGGAAGTGGAAGTTTGCTGTGACAATAAACTTCTGGAGTGTGAAGGACTGGGTGGGGAGTCTGGGGTGATTTGGGGAGTGGGGTGGGTGATGGAGAAGGAGGGGAAGGGAATGGGGTGGGAAAGGGGGTTGTTTGAGAAATGGAAGCTGGAGGGGGTTCCCGAAAGGAGTGACTTGGGTAATAAAGTAGGAACTGAGAAAGTGGAGATAAGGGTAAGAGATATCGAGACGCACGGCAAAAATTGGACTTAGGTATGAGAATAGGAACAGGACAGCGGCAGAACAGTGAAATGCAAAAATAATACAGTAGCTTACTGGAAAAGTAACAGTCCGTAGGTATAGGTGAGGAAGTAAATAGGTCATATAGTAACGAATATTATATGGCATAGATATTGAATGATGAGGTAGGGAAAGAGAACCAATCAAGAGCAGGCTACTAATATGAGCGAGCCGGAGTCAGCAAAAAGGTAATAGCACAGAGCATAATGGGCAAACTTCATAAATCAGCCTGACAGGAGTAATTTGTAGTAAGTGTAGTAGGTAACAGGAAGGTAGGGTGGACAATACTGCTCCCTTTTTAGTTCATCAACCATGAAGCTCTTACATGATGTTCTGTAAAGTTGGTTTGACTCCGAAGACTGCATCACTGGGTCGCTAGCCTTTCCACACACTCTCGTTATTATTCATACTGAAGTGTATCAATATCTATGTCCACAATTGTACAACAGTGAAAGTCATAATTATGAGGATAAACTGAAGTGGGGGATATTGGCTTGCTGAATGGCAAAGCTACAACACAGTCACAGAATTGACTGGGTATTCGTAAGTCTAACGATTCATGAGACAGGGATGTCAGAAATGAGAAAATGTACCGTACAGCAGTGTGAAAGCTGTTGTCTAGGAGAAGCGAGTTAGTCAAGACTTTTTTTTTTTTTTTATCATGGCCATAGAGTCCCATAAGAGCAGGTGATTTGGGATGAGTTAGAGTGCGCTTACAGCAACAAGAACAGGATATAATTTCTTTATTGGAGTTCAGTACGTTCAGACCCATAAGTTCCTCCCTCATTATACCCAGCTACAGACAATGAAGTTCATATATAATTCGGTCATGCCCGTTCATAACCGAGAAAAGAAAATTAACCTGAGTTCACTAAGGGTTGAGGATGTATTCTGACTGGCTTGAGAACTTAACACCTCTTCCTTCGTGATTACTTCTGCACTTTAAACCTCAGCATCCTGCTATGTGTTATTCGATATTAACACGATATATCTAACACGGAACAGAATGCTAAGGTGTAATATGGAAAATGAATCGCTGAGGAAGAGGTGCTCCGAACCATTCAATGCCATCTAGATTACTGCTCTCACCCCTAACCTTCATACCTACAGGTGGGTAGGCTATGAGGAGTGGGACTATTGGCCAAAAAGACTAACGAAACTCATTATGAAATTAGAGTCAAAGTTTGGATATTAATGATGTGGCTGAGTGATATGCGACGAATTAACTACTGTACTTCGTGAATTTCACTAAGGATTTCTTGGAATATTTTTTGGTTAGTCGAGACAGACTCATTTTGTTGATTGGTAGGATTTTTTTTTTTTTTACTTAGCTAGAGGGTAACCTTGAAGCAGGCCATGTTCGTGTTTAGGCAGGGTCAGTGGAAACAGCAATCAGTGTAAGTTGGGTCTTCAAGGAAAAGAAAGTTAGCACGAAACACTTTATAGCGAGAAGTCAGGTTGGGTGGGACAGCAACACTGGGTGGGCTAGCTTCCTCAACCCCTTCATTCCGATGACGTATGGCCTTATTCTTGTTATTTCTCTCTCACTTCGTTCAGCTTTGGAGAGACTTTTCGAACTGTAGAGTTTAGGCATAGTATTTATTTACCCCATTCTTACACAGCCTTTCCCCTAAAAAAGAAAGTGAAAGTTTCAAGAATATCAATACCACACGTCATCAGGTTGAAGAGGTGTAGGTTATTACTTCACTGCAATGACGTAGTGAACTGGTATGCATGTCTTTGTACCCTGTAACTAACATCTCCACTGGTTTAAATCTCTTTTCTGAGGTCGCAGTGGCAAATAGCGATCGTGACGACTGTACTAATACATCATTACAGGTCAACATTTCACATATGAGAGGTCTCGTGCAGATGTTTTTTTTATTTTACTCGCTTTATTGTGGATGAGTTTCTTATGCTTCTATAGTAGTAATTCATGTGAGTAAAATATCTTAGGGTTCTATTTCCTCCATTTCTCATATATAACTGATAAGCCACATACACTATTTTTAACGTATGCATTTAGTTTTTCAGGATTATTTCTCCCAAGATTTTGCACATCATTAAAAGTCAACATTTCCTCACAGCTCTCGCTCACCATTTCAAATACGCCAACGAGGTCTTGCACACTCAGTATTACTTATTTTCTAATTTATTAATTTTTGAAGGATGATTTATGCTTCCAGATTCACACTTCATTACTGGTCAGCATTTCTTAACAAACCTTTTTCCACTATTTTACATATATACTCCTATACGACAGAGAGGTCTCAGGCAATTAATACTACGATTTCTTGTATATGCTTTTCAAATTTATTTTTTGTATGATCCATGGTTTACACACCATTAGAGATCAACTCTTCTTAACATTCCTACCTCCGTAATTTTATGTGTACGACAATGAAGTGTCATGAATTTACGATACTGAATTCCTTTTAACTGCGCATACAGCTTTATTAATCAGAATTAGCTAATACTTCCAAACTACAATCCCTTCTGGTGGTAGGAACAATAACTCCAAAACTTTAATCCCGTTCACGGTCATTTTTCCAGCACCTGCCAAACTCCACTCCATTACTGTGATGAAAAACTGTGGACTGACGGGGTTACTAGGGTCCGGGGAAACGCTGAGGGAGACGATTTTAGCGCTTAACCTTTTGAGTCTGAGTACGTAATTTTTATCTAAATCTTGCTCTCTCCAAGTGAATGAATTTAGTTTAGGACCGAATTTTCGAACTGGAGGGATTTGACATAGACTTGATAAACACTAACGGTACCAGAGGGCCTTGCTATGGTGAATAAAATCTTATGTCAATGGCATGGAAGAATATGGCATCGTATGTAAGGGGTTGACCTGTTCTGCCTAAGACGTCATTTTCATCTTCTTCCTGTCTCCAGACGATTTTACGTAACCTAGGGGTGATTTCAAACTTAAGAAGTTAGACACAGCCTTTATCAGTCCTTGCAAAATGAGAAGTCCTTCCTTAGATGAAATCGTTTGAAGGTAGCAAGAATACAAAAGACGTCCTCTAGCTAAAAGAGTTCATTTTGTTTACTGAGAGTCTGAGGGTTAACATATAAACTCGCCTTTGTCATCCCCGTTTCCCAGGATCCTATAGTCGGCTTTTTTTCGCCTGACGGAACTGGACCACTCCCATAACATGAACGCTACGTCCTGGATGCACGATATTCAATGACCCTTAGTTCTGATGTTACTGTATCGTGTGTTTTTACCTACAGGATATCTCTTCGCCCTTTTGCCTCATTTGATGGCAAAGTATAGTCAGACTGGAGGATAAGTCTGACTAGTAACAAAGGAGACTCATTCCTATTATACAACTAAGGCTCATCAAATTTCATGACACTTCGATTTTAATGTATTCAAGTTTTGGCAGTAGTCAAAGTGAGACAGGTAGAAACACAAAAGTGATTCTAATTAGGAGAGGCCAGATGACTAGGGGAATGTTCGACCGCGACTGTTGAACGAAAGTAGGGCTAAAATATATCTGAAAGAAGGCTCAAATCTATACACATCATCTTGCATTTTATAGCCCTAGGTTCAGTGTTACCATAATTTACACAATTCTGGTTAATTCCTTCAGATGTGAATAATACAGATAATTTCTAATCATGATGCACTCGACACAAACACACTACACACGATCAAAACAATGGCTGATTATGTATTGTATTATTCTTTTCTTTGATATAAGTGGTATGAGAATTTTTATGAAGCACATAATTTGAAACGAAGAAAAACAATCTAGCACAAGGAAGAAAAACAGCTTGGTAGTGAGAGTAATAAAATGTATAATATCTCTGAATGGAAAATTTACGTCTCGGAAATGGAGCCAAGCTGTAAGGGATTTTTAATGATTTGTCTCCAAGGAAAATAGCGTTGTAGTACAACAAGTATGATAAAATAGAGCTCAAAAAGACGTGAGGAGTAAGAGTAATAATGTGTTGGCTCAAAAAATAAAGGAGAGAAAAAAGAAAACAAGAACAAGCACGAGAAATTAAATACTTAACCTAAATGGAATATACAGAAAGCGAAAGGCGTTAAGAACTCAAAGAGGTGACGAGTAAGAGAAATGACGTGGTACATCTTAAAAAAGAAAAAAAAAAGAGAAAGAAAGATAAATGAAAAATGCAGCCTAAAATGAATATATCTCAAAATTTTGAGAAACGTGTTACATATCAGAAAAAAGACACTGAGTAGTAAGAGATTTTTTTCTAGAATAAAAAGAGCCCAGTAGTGTACATGCAGAAAATCAACGTTTTATCTCAAAGGAAAATAGACTAATTGTAAGTTGAATGCCTTATGCCATCTCAGAAGCAAAGACTTTTAGTAATAGAAATTAATATATCGTATATATCGTCTCATAAAGGAAAACACACTGATAGTAAGAGAAATACGACATGACGCATACTGGAATGAACTTAGTCGTAAGAAACATTAAAACGCTTAGTATAGAAAAAAAAAATGTCTAAAGCATAAGAAATACAAATGTATCTTAGAAAAATAACCCAGTCGTAATTGAAGTAATATATGCTACAGAAATAATGGCTCAGGGAATGTCCAAGGAAGGAAAACATGCTACTAGTAAGTGAAATAAAATGCATTACGTCTCACTGGAACAGCGCCTGGTTGTATGAGTTAAGGGTAATGTTTCACCGTACGTGCCAGAAATATTAATACCTTAATAAGAACATTATGTTATGTTAGATATCGCTGTACAGTTTCAGGGCCGAATACATAAAAACTCTTAGCCAGTTTCTACGGTACACAAGTCTCCAAAGCAGTTAATTATCAGGATTAACCTTGCAGTGGTTTATATTTCATTGTAATATTCACTCTAGTTTGGCTGTGAAGTGTTTGGATGCTATAATGGTGAAGATGAAAGTTTGAACATGTAATCTTTGGCACAACTTAGACTAAAAATATTTATGACGACAGCCCTGTCCTTCCAGTGTCCATGCTATGGTAGTTATAACATTACAAATATTAACATTCCGCTTCTATTATTAGTGCAGTTTTATTACGCCTATTATTTTTACAGCCCTTACTACTAACATTTCGTCCTACTTTTGAACTCTATTGTCCTATCCAGACCGTAGTGGTTAAGGGCTGGGCAACTCACTCTAGACATTTTAGGAGTGATCAGCCGCCCCTCCGTAAATGGTATTACGGTATGTGCCAATAAACTCTAACCTTCTCTTAGATTTAAACCCTTATGGACTTTTCTTTTCTTTTTCTTTGCATTAGAATATACTCGTATAATCTAGTTGACCCACCATAAACAGGCGTTTATTTTAGGGGGTTATATGGTTACCATGTACTACATTGATATGGCTTCCTAGTTTACAGGAAACCATTTGGTTTGCCACCTCCGAATAGTGTCATATACAAATAGCCGTACACTTACTACACCTGTTACCATCATCAACACCACCATTATTAATATTAGCAGTACCAACAGTGTCATCCTTTTTTGACAGTCATTTCCCACTTGCACTCCCACCATTTACTCCCCAAAACTATCAGCCAGCACACATGCCAACACACACGAAGGTCAATTACGCTCAGGCATTACGTTAAGTGGCTTCCCCCACCCTTCCCCCAGTGTGTCCACTCCACGAAGCCACATTACCCAACAACATTCCTAGTACAAGTAGAGGGACACAACAAAATGGAGCCAATATTTGCCTGTTGACGAACTGTGCTGGGTGTGTCGCCTAATGCCTACCACTCAGCTATGACCTCCAAACACCCACGCATTTAGATCCTTCAGGGCGATGACATACCTTGTCTCACTGTTGTTACCGACAAACGATTACTGGTTACTGAAACTGAGACATGTATTACAAAGAGGGGAATATGAACATTTTTCATTAATTACCGCTGCCACCAGTTGAGTTTCTTCACTCTAGGAGAGAACTCTGTGTGAAGAAGTAAACATCTCCTTAAGCGGCTTCACTCAAAAAAAAATGTCTATTTCCTTTAATTTTGGTTACTGGTTGACTATTTCATTCACCCTGTGAAAGAGATATCCGACTGAAAGGGTTCATCTCCATAGTATGATGACTTCCATTTTTACTATATGTTTGTTGCCAAAAGAAAATTATATTTACTTAGGAGACACACCTCGTTCTGAATGAATTACTATAACAATCCCCCGGTTCACCAACAAACACGGACAATACTTTTACTACTGCATCATAAGGCCATTAGGAGGCTCCAGTGTCGCCATTCCAGGAACACCCACACGCTATTCCCACAACCCATTTCCACAGCACTTCCGTTGGCTTGATAGTCCCTCCTAGTTCCCAGCCCGCTGTTGCGTAGTTGCCCATGCATGCAAGTAAGGATGTTTACTGCTTTTTTTTCCGCGTAAATTATGGTACATTAACAGACAGCGTAAAATTTACTAAAAATTAACACACTCTCCCCCCCCTTCTCTCTCTCTCTCTCTCTCTCTCTCTCTGTTGAACCATAACATCGAAAGCTGAGTGAAAACGCAAAGCTGACTGAAAAATCCACGTACCTGTACATATACCCATGTATTTATTACAGAAAGTTTTATGCTACAAATCTGAAAATGCTTCTGAAGGAGAGAACTGTTGTACTAAAAAAATATCGCCCATGTTACGGCACTAACTTTGTGCTGTCATCCCTCTAACCTTCCCACGGCTAGGATTACACTCAGCTGAACAAAATCACCTGATGTAGACCTTAAAATGTGCCTAGGTATGTTCACTGTACTTAAGGGTACAATCAAAAATGTTTCCAAGCATCTGACTACTAAGATTTTTCTCAGTTGAGCAAAATCGTCTAATTTTAGCCTCCACCAAAAAAGATAACAGAGCTCTTCAAAGTCTTATACCACAACTAATACAGTCACTTCAAACCGCCCCTTCCCCACCCCATACACTGCACTTTTCCATTTTACTATACAATAACACAACTCCTGATCACCTGCCATAAATCCAAGTACATTTCATATATCATAACTCTCAACCTAACCTAGCCTACTCCTTGTCGCCACTCCACATCTGATGTCACAATTCTTAACCTAACCTCATCAAGCCTACCCTAACCTACTTTACCTACCCTACCCTGCCCTTCCCTGCCCTGTCTTGTGTTGCCCTGCCCTGTCCTGCCCTGCCCTACCCTACCCTACCCTAATCAATTCTTCCCTAACTTACCCAACCCTTACTATCTAACCTAGCCTGACCTGTACTCTATCCGTCTCAACTCCTACTCTAACCTAACAAGCACTCCAACCTCAATCACAACTCCAAAACAGGGCCCTCCCCACTTCCACCCATTCCCTCTTGTACTGTACTCCACATTAAACCATCAGTCACCCGGTAAACACCGTGTACCCTAACAGCCATAAGTAGGAGTGGACAATTTATTAAAGAATTAGCCCTGTACAGTATTACCTTCCGCCCAAACTAAACAATTGTTATTTCTCCGTTTCAACGTTCTTTCATTGTTCTTCCTTATTTTGATTTCCCCCCCTCTCTTCCTTCCAGTAATAAGCGCTGTATTATATTCCAGTAAGTCTTAAGACTCATTATTTCTCCGTGTTTCAAGCTCAAATTCTTTTTCCTCAGTATTTCTCCTCCATTTAGCTGATTTTTTCCCTCCATAGCCCCTAGTTTCTTGCTTTTATATTGTTCCTCCTTATCAAGCTTTATCCAACTTGTTCTCATTAGTACTCCTTGTTTCATCCTGATTTTTGGCCAGCTCCATGCTGCCCTTATTGTTAGTCGCGTTTTCTTTCTTTCTTTTTTTCTTGCATTCTTTCTTCTTTAATTGTGGCAGGCACTTCTACCCTTCAGAATTAACCGATTCCGACCCAACCTGGAAAGAATGACCAGCGAATGACCTAGTTGTGTCAGCAAGGTTTGGTTGCTAAGCAACAACTCGTTGCCTAGCAACGGCCTCAAACCCGCTTTTTTCGAACTTTTCACGTTTTGAGCTGTAAAAGCATTCCTAATGGGCGTAGAAAGCTCTGACTTCTTTAGGCATAATCTTGAGATCATTCCCTATCGGAAGTGAGCCATCATTTCCCACTCTCTCTAGTTTTCGAGTGGCAACCCTGCGAAGATTGGCCTCAGCATCCTTAGCAATCAGTACCAGTTTTCAAAAATGCCCCCCTAGTTCCCCAGCGGCTTGATGGAATTTAAGCAAAGCTTGCATGCTTATAGGCGTTGACTAGTACTACAACCCCCTATTGTACACCCATGTGCTACATTGGCCAGGTCAGGGGTCAAAGGTCATCAATTGCGAAAAAAATTAAAATAGCTAAAATCACGACTTTGCTCGCGCGAAATGTTAAAGCTCCAAAGATTATTAAGCCAGGGCCATGATTCTTGGGTGTAAACTTTTACTGGAGTACTTCCATACAAGAATGACATTCAGAGTCGAAACTCACTTCCAGTCGCTGGCAGCGCCATCTAGAAGTTGTACCTCTGGTGGGCCATTTTGCGATTTTCATGTTACCTAACTCCACAGAGGGTGGATGGAATCGAATGAAACTTTGCATACCTATGGACGTTAATGAGTACTACAAGTGAGCTTCGTACATGGATGACCTTTATCCGCCAGGTCAGGGGTCAAAAGCCATCATCTGCAAATAATATGAAAAGCGCTAAAATTATGGCCTTGTTTGCACGAAATGCCTATGGCTCCGAAGATTATTAAGCCAGGGCCATGATTCTTGAGTGGAATATTGTACTAGAGTACCTCCATATAGAGATGGCTTATATTGTCGAAACTTACTTCCGGTCGCTGGCAAAGCTTGGTCTGCTTAGAGCTGGCCATCGTCGCCTACCGGGTTGTTTTCTCTAATTTCTCAGCTTCAGTTTTCTTTACTTTTATTTCTCTTTAAATTTCGCCTCTTACTTCTGATCTTTGAAGTCGTGGTATTATATCCTAAATTATTCCACCCTCTTTCAAACCTTTATCATTTTTATTCATCCAACTTTCAAAATTTGTCCCACTTTATTCACATATCTCTTAAGTTTTTACCCTCTTTATTTATCCATCTCTTTAACCATTACCGTCTTTATTCATCCTTCTTCCAGGCTTTTTCACCTATATTCATCCCTCTTTCAAGCTTTCCTCCCCTTTATCTCTCTCTCTTTCTCTCTCGCTCTCTCTCAAGCCTTTATCCCCTTTATTCATTCCTTTTAACTTTGCCCCCTTTCTTTTCATATACTTCTGCTATTGGAATTAACCAGTCTTTATTCCTTCATCTTTTATTCCATTCACTAACCCTACATCACCTCTCTCTCTCTCTCTCTCTCTCTCTCTCTCTCTCTCTCTCTCTCTCTCTCTCTCTTGTACCCTTGCGATCATTAATTCTTCCTCAATTTTCCTTTCATTCCTACCTTCTTTCCTTCCTCACTCTATTCTCCCCACCCCTCGCCTTATCCTACCCATCTTCCTTCCATCGCATTCGCTTTCCTATATACCATACCTCTCATTCCTTTTCGTCACTTGCCTTCTTCTAGCATCACTCTTTCCTTTCCCAGCCCCCTCACTTTTATCACCAAACCCTCCCTAATACTCCCTCCCTCTTCTGCCCACACATCAACCCCTGTATTTCCCTACCAGTGCTCCGTCCCCCCATCACTAAATCTTCTAAAACTCTACCTCCTACTCCCACTTTCGTCCCCAGTTACTCCTCCAACACCTCCCTCTGCCCCATCCCCATCCTTCAACTTCGAATTAATTCTCTCCCTCATCTACCTACATCTCAATCCCCTATTCCCCTCCGATACCCCTTCACTCTATCCCCACCCCTTTTTAAATTATTTAACCCTTTGAAAATTTCCTGTTTCATCTACCCTCACCTCCACCCCAATGTCACTCCTAATACCACCTCCACCCTCCCCCAACCCAGTCCCTAGCCCCATAATCCCCCTCCAATATCCCATTCCTTCCCTCTACCCCTACTCCCTTCACGCAACTCCCTGACTCCCTCCCTATTCCACACTCACCATCCCCTCACCCACCTCCTAAACCCCTCCCCTATCCAGACCCCCTACCCAAACCCCTCCCCACACTCCCACCCTCTCGCTACCCCCTCACTAGGTCAATACATCCAGAACATGGCGGTGGACAAAAGGTTCCTGTTTCCATAATGAGTGGGTGTCCAGGAAATATTATCTGTGGACGTATTCTTGGTGCAGTAGCAGACTTTGTACATCAGTGCCTTTCCCTTGGCGATTAATTTTCCATTTTACAACTTTTTTTTTTTTTTTTTTTTTCCATTTTTAACAGGATGTTATGTATGGGCTGTATTCTAGGTGCCACAGCAGACTTCGTGGCGCTTGTTCCTTGTCTATTTGCTTTCATTCTC
Organism: Coenobita brevimanus; assembly: GCF_032717465.1. Lineage (NCBI taxonomy): Eukaryota > Metazoa > Arthropoda > Malacostraca > Decapoda > Coenobitidae > Coenobita > Coenobita brevimanus. The sequence continues at coordinate 30,687,819 of NC_137016.1, read as the reverse complement.
ATATCTTCCTTTCTCTTCTAAGTTATGTTTCTCTGTTGAATATCGACACAGTTGGCATTGGTATCATACAAGAGGACTATTAAGGTGTGGTGTGCAAAATAAGTCGCTGAGGACGAGGCGTTACGAAATCTCCATAATAATACAGCACAGCCCTATGTAGTCCCTTCACCTTCTATCCTGACGTCTTACTGTGTTAATTCCTTCAGCCTCAGGTCATCATTTTCGTCTCATTCTTACTACTACCACAAGATTCTATTCAACTTGAGAAGGAACTCTCGTGGTGGAGGGGTTAATCAAAGCTATAGCTAATCCCTCTAGTAGGAAGTCTTTAACCTATCTAATCCTTTTGGTTTTAATTTTTTAAGCTAATTAATCCCTCTAGTTTGATGTCTGATTTGATGCCTATGTTATCTTCAACCCGAGGACGCCCTTTTTATCTCATTTCACCAACATCCAGATGATTTTATCCGGCTTAGAAAGGACTTAGTGAAGGAGTTAGTGAAAGTTGTAACTAACCTCTATAGTCTGAAAGGCCTATCCGTAGCTGAATAAAAGAGTCACAAAATAGCAAGAATTAAACAAAATTGACATCTGTGGGCGAAAGGTGCTAACCACTAATTTCTTTGTCGCTACCGGTACTAAACACTAAGCTACGACCATCTCTTTATTCTAGTTCTCTCACAAATTTGTATTTTTTTTCCTCCTATACTCTGTCCACGTCTTCCCATATATATATGTATATTTTTTTTTTTTTCAATCTGCAGTTCACGAAGCTTTAGAAAATCATGGGACAAAAACATCAACAACAACAACGACTTTATGAAGATGAAAGAGACCAGCGCTGACAACTTCCTTTATGAGCACCTCAGTCTACAACAGTTTCTTGATTCTAGTTTCTTTTCGACTACATTTTCCTTTTCTTTTTATATATATAGTCTATTTCTATCTACTTTTTACCGTATTCATCAATTGCTGAATCTTTTTGTCATATCCCTAATCCAATGCCATCAATCTAATCACAACCACCTGCAACCATTTCTTAATTCCCGTTCCTTACCTTTCCGCGACTAAATTTTCTTCTTCTTTTGTCAAACCCGAATTCTGTCTTTATACTAACACGTTTCATCTCTGCTAATATATTTCTTCCAAACCCTAATCAACAGCTATTAACCTACCACCCACCTCGCTTACCTCTACATACTCTCTCTCTCTCTCTCTCTCATTATTATTATTATTATTATTATTATTATTATTATTATTATTATTATACAGTACCTATCATCACTGTTTTATTTTCTACAAAGATTTCGCGATATTCACAAGAGTTTTTTCTAACCCATTCACCAACAACTGACCCTCATAAGTTGAATAAGGTTGTATGGTGGTTGTAAGAATGAAATAAAAAATGAAATAAAAAAGGTGTCATCTTAGTGCAGTGAAAAACATCTACACTTGTCTTATTCCTCTCTTTCCATCATAGGTTTTCTCCTTTTATCAGTTCCTCTTCCACCTATCATGTTTACAACATCTCCAATTTTCCTACTTCTCTATCTAGTCACTCCGGTCCCTCTGTCCTTTCTTAGCTTACCTATCAGATCTCCACATCCCCCTACCCTCCTTCATTCATATAACCTCTCCACTTCCCCACGCTACCTATCCCCTCACCCCTCAATTGCGTTACTATACCTCCCTTCACTTTCATCTCTCTCCATCCACCAACCAGCTCCCCCCTTTCCCCCTCCCTTCTTTTTATTCTACCTACCACATCTCCTCATTCCCCTAACACCTCGCCCCCTCCACCTCCCCATGCCACTTATACTCACAGTCCCCTTACTCCCACCCCTCCCCACATACCAACCAGACCCTCTCACCTATCTCCTTCTTCCCCTTCCATATAACTCCCCTCAGTCCTCTTCACCTCCCCCCTCCTCTGCTACCTACCACCTGCCCGACCTCGTCCATCATCATCTACCTGGAATTCCTACCACATTTGTCACCTGCCCTCCTGGTGGGGTGTCGTGCTCAAGAATTCCATACCAATTCCCTTACTACAACCACTGTCTCAAACATGTTCATTGGCCACCCAGGGTACTATCTTCATTGGAAATTGTACCTACGTTGCAACACAGTATTTTTTACCTCTCGCATACTTGCATATGATATCTATCTGTAAACCCCTAATATCCCATTTTCTAATAATCGCGGCTAACCTAATATATGATTAATAGTAAGAGGTCATTTTCTTATTTTGTCTGACACATTATATTCAGGTTATGAAAGACATCACTGTGGAGTTAGAAGCGCATTTCAATTAACTCAGTTCGATGATGACCCTGTTGTCGTATTCTAGTAGCTGCCTGACTTTATACAATTCAGGAGCCTCTCACAGTACAGTGGTTAGAAGTTTTAATGCAAACAACGAAATGCAAGAACTAAAAGGCTGCGTAAATAGACAACATACTCTAAACCATCTTATCTAGATTAATAAAAATTCAGGTCACAGTAAGGAACAGATATGGTTGTAAAAGACCGTGAAAAGTCCGAGACTATGCTTGGGATATGATGTCCTTGGCAGCCGAAACTCCAGAACGCATACAGCCAAAACTATCACACTGGCAAAAATGAGAGGCAGTGCTACCGAAGATGCAGTAGAATATTCAGCAAGAATTAAGACACCTCACCTAACCTAACCCAACTTAAATCTTACCTAACTAAACCTGAACGAGCACAACTCAACTTACCTGATCTAAGCAAACCGCGTCCAACACTATCGTACATAACTCAGCCCAGCTCATCTGTCCTTACCTTATTCTGTCCATATAAGATGCAACCCAACCCAGTCCAACCCAACAAAACACAAACCAAGCCAGACTAAGCTCTAACACAAGATAAGTGCGCTTTGTGAGCGCGTGATGAGCAAGTGAGCGTTTGTACTGTACATAGGCTTATCATTAAATTTCATCTTCGCGTAAACTTTCAACATTTCAGGTGAGGAAGTTGAAAAATCACACACACACACACACACACACACACACACACACACACACACACACACACACACACACACACACACACACACACACACACACACACACACACACACACACACACACACACACACACACACACACACACACACACACACACACACACACACACACACACACACACACACACACACACACACACACACACACACACACACACACACACACACACACACACACACACACACACACACACACACACACACACACACACACACACACACACACACACACACACACACACACACACACACACACACACACACACACACACACACACACACACACACACACACACACACACACACACACACACACACACACACACACACACACACACACACACACACACACACACACACACACACACACACACACACACACACACACACACACACACACACACACACACACACACACACACACACACACACACACACACACACACACACACACACACACACACACACACACACACACACACACACACACACACACACACACACACACACACACACACACACACACACACACACACACACACACACACACACACACACACACACACACACACACACACACACACACACACACACACACACACACACACACACACACACACACACACACACACACACACACACACACACACACACACACACACACACACACACACACACACACACACACACACACACACACACACACACACACACACACACACACACACACACACACACACACACACACACACACACACACACACACACACACACACACACACACACACACACACACACACACACACACACACACACACACGTACGCAATCAACATTTTGAAAGTGAAAAACAATTCGTACCCCGCATGTGTCGGTTTCATAGTGCTTTAAGTCGATTTCATTGTGGATCATGTCAACTAAATTCCTCGGTAAATTCCCTTGGAAAGCTGGGATTCCAAGGGCTTTCTTTGGTCTCGTAAGTAAATATATAACCAAAAACAAAACTCAGTGAATCTACTACCTCCTGAAAGAATCTCATCTCTATCTCACATAGCAGAAAATTTATTAGCCTCTGAAAAGCATCGTGGTCGGGCCGTGTCGGGCCACTCACTTCTCAGCTGAACGTAAACATCTCTTTGCTACGCCTGCTCGCTTCGCTTGCTCGTAATAATCCATCCCATCTCATCCCAATCCAACCAAACCCAACTCCACCCAGTCCAATCCAAAACCAACATAAGCCCCAGTCTTTGCAAATTAGGTCACTCCAGCTGGAATCACCATCTCACAGCAGGTACGGCACCAATAGGCCTATTTCTTTCAGTTATTTTTCTCCCAGCATACTGTCCCACCTTCCCCGAACTGCCCTACCGAACATACGTGCTCTTTAACCCCTTTAATTCCTTCTCTCCGAGGACATTTTTTTTTTTTTCTGCTGTCTAGAGGTTAAGTTATTTTATTCATTTTTTAGGGAAGTACTGCCGAATTGACAGGGTTAATTATGGCCTTTACTAGTCCCATCACCATTAAATATTCTTCCAGAACTATGTAAAACAGTTGTGTGGCAGCATGAATAAAAGAGAAGTCATCGTCCTGAAAGGAATAACACCATCATACTCTAATTCTGGCGCCCCAGTCCCATTCCTCTCACACATTGTATCATTATTCAATTTTCAAACTTCAAATCGGGCAACATTCTTTTCTGCTTATGTTTGCTGATGTCACACGATGATATTCACCTCAAGATAGCCTCCTAGTAGCTAAGAAGTGAACGAAGGACACATCCAACTCATGTAGCCTCGTTCAAAGTCTCAACATGAATAAAATCGCTTGGAGATAGCAAGAATGTGATTAGAGATGTCACGGACTCAAGGGATTGAGATCTAGATGACATACCCTACTATAAAAGGCCTTTCCTGAGCTGAATATAATTTTCCTGAAGTAGCAAGGGACCAATACAAAAGGGATCATCGTACTAAAGGAGTTAATGGACCACTGAAGTTTAGCCTATATTCGTAAGCGGACCATTTAACTGTGTGAAGCTGCGTACACAATTCTGAATCATCACATGACTAACTTTCTTAACATTTCGCATTCTTACACAAAAGGTACCTACCAAGAAATCAGAACTCCTCTAAATATGTTCACAAAAAGATGCCCCGTAAAGTGATGAGAAAATAACAAACGGGCTAAACGAGGCCTAAACATTACATACCAAATACACACTATCATAACACCAAAATCTTAGGTCATTACCAGTTACCTATTTATACAGAATAAGATCAGTGCATTTAATGTATATAAAAAAAAATGTTTTCATCAAAACATCCAACTTCACCATGACCTTCCAATTTTCACAAACGGTGGCAGGGCAGCAAAGGTGAGCCTGAGTTGACGTAGTCCTGGGACCGTATTCGTAAACTGTTTTGAGCTTCAGTTATTAGAAGATAGCTTGTATTACTTCTCAGTTACCAACCACTTCACAACTGATACCGAGTAAATAATGAGGACAAAGAAAAAAGGATCAGCAATAATATTTAAAATCTCATAAAGTTTGTTCATCATAAAAACTGGTTAGAATCCTTCATGAATTCACCCCCTGAAGCTCACCTACAACATAGGAGTCGCAGCTGAGGGTGAAGAATGCAAATAAAGAGGCAAGCCAGTATTACCTGAAGCACCCATCACCACCCACGTCCTTCACTATCACGCATAACTGGCGGGCTGTGTGTGTGGGGGGAGGGATAGGAGGATAACTTGTGAATTGCCGTGTTATTTTTTTTAAGTGTTGTGTAAGTGATGTGATTCTCTCTCTCTCTCTCTCTCTCTCTCTCTCTCTCTCTCTCTCTCTCTCTCTCTCTCTCTCTCTCTCTCTCTCTCACACACACACACACACACACACACACACACAGTGAGAGAGAGAGAGAGAGAGAGAGAGAGAGAGAGAGAGAGAGTGTGATGGTGACAATACAGGATTAGGACACGATATTACATCACCTCTAATAGATGGGTTAGAACACGATATTACATCACCTCTAATAGATGGGTTAGAACACGATATTACATCACCTCTAATAGATGGGTTAGAACACGATATGACATCACCCCTAATAGATGGGTGATGATGGAAAGGTGATGATTACCCCAAAATATTACCTTAATGGAAAATATAGGTTCTACGTCAACTCACAGTATGCCATAAACATCAATCAAATCGACAAAAATGCAAGAGAACACTACTTACTGAGCAGTACAAAAATGCATGGCTTCCGTAATAACTCCAACTATACCCAGATATTTATAACATCTGCAGTATTGTACACTAGGGTACACTTACGCTAATCACTTGAAAGGTTAGAGCAATTTTCCCGCTCCCAAATTTTCACCCGTTTCATTGTTATTTCCGAATATTCTTGCCATAAAAAACTAAGCAAACACAACAACTTCCGTGACCAAAATAAACCTTACAATTCTCCTTGAAGCAGTTTCATAAAAATATACACCGGACACTTTACCTTTTTTTACTACAGTCTCAGTTCATTTTTATAAATCCACCTTCCGTCGTACCACCCTAAGTTCGTTGACTTCTTTTTAATTTCACCAATGCTAGCGAAGCTCGTGTGTGTGTGTGTGTGTGTGTGTGTGTGTGTGTGTGTGTGTGTGTGTGTGTGTGTGTGTGTGTGTGTGTGTGTGTGTGTGTGTGAGAATAAAATAACTACAGTTTTTAGTTTTTAATCGATTTGGACAAAACTTGGTGTAAAGGTTGGGAATCTGTCACGGGGTTGACCTTCTACTTTTGAGGGAAAGAAATTAAAGGTCAGAATCACATGGCAAGGTCAACTGAAACAGTTTCCATCCGATTTAAACCCACGATTGTCGAAAGGTTTAAAGTAAAGCAAGGATAGAGGAATTCGATTTTGAGAACAGTCAAAGGCTAAAGTCACGGAAACGTCAAGTATCTAGGTTACGGGGCAAGGTCAACTCGGACAATTCTGATCTGATTAGGATGAAACCTGGTGGAATGGTTAAGAGTCAAGCGACAATGAAGTACTGCAGTTTTTATATCAACCAGTCGAAGGTCAAGATCTCGGAGCAAAGTCAATTGTTCGGCCCTTAGACCAATTGCTGAGCGTTGGTGCTGCACCGTCTGAGTGCCGCTACTTATTATCCGCCACTTGACGAAGTCAGAGGAGGGTACTGTCATCACTGGGATCAACAAAAATAGGTGGCGCAGAGATTTCGTTTCCTGGCCAGAACTCAGAAAGTGTTCACTATACAGTGGTCTTGATATTTCATATATCTACTTATGTGTCATAGTGAACTGGTGCCTCTTGATAAGCAGAATGCTGTGTCTTTTCTTTTTCTTTCTTTCTTTCTTTCTTTTTATTATTATTATTTTTTTTTTTAGAATAATGAAAAAGAAAAATCTCATATTTCAATGCGACCTGCGCAAGGAATTTGAAGGGCCCAATGTATTTTTATATTAAAACTATGCAACTATTACACCTTGGAGGCAGAAATTGTACATGATAAATGATTATAGGAACATCTAATTATGTATGAAGTTTAATGACTGACCTATTATATATGTAATCATAAAAAATCGTTGCCTAAATCTAAAAAAAAAAAAAAAAGCACGAGTCAATTTCATTGATCCTGCTCATAACTTCCACGGATAAACAACAGAAATTTTAAGATTTAACGTCTATTATACCAAGTGGGGGAGTGAGGGCCGTTATGCGTTTGGTTGGGTGTGCAGGGAGGTAGGGGAAGTATGTGTTTGGTTAGATGGAGGGTTGCAACAGCGTATAGTTGACTACGTTTTTATTTTTGGTACCGCTCGACTTTTTAATTAATTTTTGCAAGTCCATAAAATTGGAAGTATTGTAGCCAATTTCTGTTTCCTATCCCTCTCCCCCCCAAAATGTTGCTTTTCTCCTTTCTATTCTCTGTTCTCATTCCCTTCCCCTCGTGGTCGTGATCCAGGTGGCATAGGAGACTCCGATGTCCTTCATCCTCAGAGGCACAGTTTGCATACTGCACTTTAACAATGTCTTTCATAAGCATACGCGCTTTAACACTGTCTTTCATAATGTCCATATTTATTTAATACTAACAAAACGTATATCAGTGCCATAAAGTGAGATAGTGTAATGTAATGTGCAGAATAAACCGCCAAGGAAGAGGTCTTACGAAGGCTTTATAGCCAAAGAGAATATGAGCCTCAGAGTCATCCCTTTCACCCGCTAAACTGCATTGTCTCATCCACAAAACGACCAATAGTGATTTCCTTCCACTGCACGTATCCAGTTAATCCTATATAGATTGTTACATAGCCTATGATTTCATCATCCTTTGTGTAATTTTAACGCACAGTATGCTGCATGTTTGATCACTAGCGTGTTCTGCCTCAGTCCCCCCCCTTCTACCGTTATAGTAAAGTCGTTCTTTATGTTGTTCAGAGCGGGATTGTCAACTCTTTGTCCCCATGGCTTCATTTGCGCGTCCTTCTTACAAGTTGTATCAAGCTCTGCTGGCCCCTATATAATGAGCTCAGTCTCTGAATCATTGCCACTTAGATCTACTCCTCATTTTGTTCACATCTCTGTCCTCCCCTGTACAATTATTGTTGTGAGTGCTCCGGAAGTCTCCAACCATCTAGCAGCTGTGTAATTTGAGTATAACTGTTATTGCATTTTTTCCTTGTACTGTATAGCATAAGGTGTTGATTTGTAGGCCTAGTGAGTTTTTTTTGTAATTTACGTAGGATTCATTTTGTCAGCCAGTTTTAATACTAATTTGTATCTGTAATAATTTATCTTGCATTAACTGAGCATTACCCAGTGTATTTTCATTTTATCAGGGCTGACTTAGGTAAATTTACTCTTGCTAATTTCGTGTTAATAGAGGCTATTGCAGTTAACCATATATTTAACCTGTTTTTTGCCATTACATTATCCTTATGAGTCCTGAATGTTTTGTTGTTAGTTTGAGCATTAAACTTTAACTTGTAATTTTACCTAACTCTTTTGTTTTGAACCTGGAACTTTACGGGACAGTAGTGACTCTTAGTATTCTCACTTAAAGTGTACATTATCTTTCTCTGTTCCGTAACAAGATATAAATAAAAATTATATTCTAAATTTAAGCGCTAGAAAAAATAATCCTCTAATATAATCCAAATCATTATAAAAGTAATCTAACTCCATAAAGAGTAAAATCGTTAAACCTCCTCCTCCCATCCTTCAGTCGTGCCATTCTCACCTCTCCATCCATCCTATCAAACTTATCACTCTCATCCTGCCTTCCATACCCGAACTCTTACCAGTTCCAACCTTCCATTCATTGTCCATACATGCTATTTTCATCCCACCTTCAATCTCTTCACCAATATCAGTTACTGTTACTCAGTCCATCATTCCACTTTACAGCCACCTTCATTTTAACCTCAATGCAGACCTACCAAACGTTTACCCTCTCGCCGAGTCTTCCTTCACCCACCTCCATCCTTCTCCCGACTACCAACCATCCTCCCCCCCCACCCCTCTCTCTCTCTCTATTTATCTCTCTCTCTCTCTCTCTCTCAGCTTGTATCTTCAGTCTTACACTTTAGTTCCTCTCGCATGCCATTCTCATGCTTTCCTTACTCACGTTTCCCTCCCTGTCTTCCATCTTCCCTCATTCCCTCTCCCATCTCACCCATTACCCCAATATCATCCCTCCCCCATCTCACCCATTACCCCAATATCATCCCTCCCCCACTCTGCTTTCCATCCCCATCCCTCCCTCACGAACTTTCCACCCAGTTCTCAGCCCCCTAACCATCCCCATTTCCCAATTTCCCGCCGTATCCCATTCCCTCCTTCCCTCCATCACTTCCTTCCTCCAACCTCCTACTCATAGCTCCACTCCCAACTCTTCTCCCTGTCCCCCCTCCCAGTGATTTCATCCGTCCCTACCGCTCTCCCTTCTCCCCACCTATCTCCTCATGATTCCATCCACCATACATCCATGATTCCACTGTCCCTACTCCTGTTCCAACCCCGCTTCTCTCATGATTCTGAGTGCCCCTTTCCCCTCTGCCGCACACCCCTCCATCCTCCTATGATTCCTCCTACAGTCATCTCTTTCTCTTCCCTCCAGACACACCCTACCTTTCTCCGTGCCTTCCTACCCACCCTTCCAATATACAACCCAATCCCTACCCTTTCCCATGCTCCTCCTCCCTCTCCTTGCTCCTTCCATGCTCCCAACCTCGTTTTTTGTCCTCCTACCCCTGCACCTCCACCCTCTCTGTCTCCTGCCCCTCTCCTCCCATCCCCCTCCTCATAATCTGCCGGACCAGACCCCAAGTTTATACGCCTCTGACACGCCCTCTGTGACGTCACCAACTAGACCTAAAAAGAAAAGAAGAGAAAAACAACTTCCCCAATCTCATCCTATTAAGTTCCGAAAGAGGTCCTAATTAAGAGGAAAAGTGGTCTTATTTTTCAATCAAGAATTTTTCTACGAAGTTCACTTAACTCTTCCTTTTCGATGACGTCTTCTCTACTGTCTTCTTAGTACGTAATACCTCCAGACGATTTTTAAATCTTTGGAGAATTTTTTCGTTCTGGCACTTTTACTACTGGAGGCCCGTGCTACTACTGGAGGCCCGTGCTAAACTGAAAAAAATCATCCCATGGTAGCCCCAATAAAATGAAGTAAACGTCATCGTAGTGCAGGGGTTCAGTGACCATCATCACCTATTTTTACGCTCTAGTTATTAGTAAGAAGAATCAGTTACAGTTGCTTTACTAGTTTTGTTAACCTACACCAGCCTACTAATATTATCCCTATCTAAGTACCAAACGAAAGTATAGAAAATTAACTCCAGCGCACTATGGGTCACAAATGTATCGGTGCACAGGGGGACCGATGCCTACCGAAAACATTCGAACAACTGAGTACATTACCAACGTCTCACTGTGTATGAACATGTTTATATACACATAATATTTGCTATACGTTTGCATGAAGACATTGCTAGTTGGCGATATGACACCTCCTGACATCCGGGTTACCAACATGTGCTAGGTCGGACACTAATATTTCAGTTACCTTTCCGCGGTCCCAAATGTTTCACGCATATTGTGCACAGATACTTTTGTGACCCATATTACCTTTGTACATCCTTAATGTCATTAAATATTTTTTTCTTGCTCCCATCAGCTTTGGAAAGACCTCTGATAAGTTTAAAGTCAGAAAAATGAAATCTCCATCAGTCCCATCCGTACCAGAACGTTTTACAATTTTTTCTTATTACTACCAAAAGATTTTATTCCACACAGAAAAGACATCTCGTACAAAAAAGGTTCGAGGCCAACTTCATTCCACCTCTCAGTACTTTGACATATGTTATCCTGGGTAACATATTAATTCTTGCTTCCGCCACACGTTTTTATTCAGTCTGGGAAAGACATCAGGTTGTAAAGAGGTTATCCTGAAACACTGATCGCTTCACACTTTTCATTTCGTAATGTTTTATTGTTACTGATGTGGACATTTCATCATTTTGGTATCCGTTTATCCACAGTTTTTCTAATTACGTATCGTACAAACTTCTGAGTAAACGATTATAGCCTGTTTTACCTTCACATTCCGATAAGTTCTACTGCTCATCTCATAATTATCGCCTGTTTACACATTATTCTATCATACGTATAATGTTCCGTGCAAACGATTATACATCATCTTTCCGTTCGGATAAGGTCTGTTGGTCATCTTACTCCCGTCGTTTACTGGTCAGTTTTCTTCGTTTACCTGTATCTATTATTTCAATATTTACGACTATCTTTCAGCGTAAATAATTATAAAGAAACTTATTTCCCATAATTCTGTCATTCATATCAGTACTATCGTCAAAATCATTTTATGTTTGTTCCTAACTTTGCTATTTAAGTACAAACCTTGGAAGGGCCACTCCAACGCACCGCCTTCGTTAGCAGTCCACGTCACGTCTTGTCACCCTCCACACATTATCATCACTACATTTGTCTCCACACGGACTTCCCATAAACCTCCTTTACCTCGCTACCTGGAAATGATGACGCGTTGTGCAATCAAGTGGGGTGTGTTTTTTAGGACCAAGAGTGTATGAAAGTAATAGATGAAATCAATGCAAATTTTTCTCTTTTCAGTTGTTCAATATAGTCATTTTCTAAAACTGCTTTTTATTGTAAAGAGGGTCAACAGAGAAAATGCTCATTTCTCCCGTCTACATGTTGTATATTTCTTATCTTAAAATAATATTGTAATACTGAATAGATATATCCTGTAATAAGGTCAACGAAAAAAAAATACACTTAAAATTTCTCAGTATGGCGGCTTTGTTAATTTGATGACTTGTAATCTGTCCAGCGATATGGTCCATACAATCGACATCAATCCCTTGAAATTAACCAGGCATATATAAAACAAGAAATATTATCCACTGAAACAAAGTTAATCTCAAGTTTACAACAGTGCTAATATTTTGTGGAGACAGCTAAAATATACAGTCCCGAACGTGAAGCCTGGTGGTGAAGTGGTAATAGGCTGCTTTTGTGGTGAAGTTCATGTTCTCTGCTTGTATCTGTTTGGAAAACCTAGACAGCCGGATGGTTTTTAACCGCAAAATGCCACCAGTGGCTGTAACCGTTTATACCGGAACTGGACAGAGAAGCCTGCACGTGGTGGCACAGATATAATCAGGTGGTTCCGCTGTTTGGTTGTACAACGTCCTTCAGTTCCCTCTCTATCCACCAAAAGGAGGATGGAAGACTGTAAAAAGATAGCTTCAGTCTGAAGTCCACTGGATTTGCGTTCAGATAGGCCTGGGGTTTCAAGTGCTGCTAACACTACCACTTATACTGGCTGAGTTTTATGAGGCCTATTAAAACTACCGGTACTCGTGTAACGCTTGACGTCATGCAGTCACGTGCGTTCGTTACAAGTGATATATATATATATATATATATATATATATATATATATATATATATATATATATATATATATATATATATATATATATATATATGCAACGAGGGAAGGAACTGCGTGGGAAGAAACTATGGGTACAGAACGTGGCCTAGTTTTCGCGACCCCGGCCTCTGGCATTTGTTTGTTTCTTTGCCTGCAACAACAGTATAAACCCAACGCAAAACTGCGTCGCACGCATGACCTATCCTACCCGTAGCTCTTCCCTTGGCCGCATTACAAGATCCTGTGTGTTTAAAGTACTCACGTATGTATGCTTGAATGTCGTCATACATGTATGTATGCACAGACATGACGGGATTGACCTTCCGATAAGGCGACACCTTTCCTACCAGACGATATTATCCAGCTTAAGAGAGCACCCTTGTAGTGGAAGGGTTAATAACGCATATCTGACTCCTCCAAATAAATAGCTAATTTTTTCATGTACTGAGTAATGTCATCTGGATTAAAGAAAGGAAAAACGAGTTGAAAAGGTCAAGCATACCAGTACTGAAATACTTATGGTGCAGCAAGCGGGGCTCTTGTAGGTATCCACAAAATAAACTTCATTCCAACAGACGCCTATGATTAATCGGTTTAGCATTTACTGCAACGTGAAACAATGCACGGATGAAGCATTTCTTCCTGTAAATAGGTTACCTTACTGTGGAACACGCTATTCATTTTATGCAGATACATATTCATTCAAGGGTAATTACACTCTATAGATCCTAAATTTGTACGGCAGCCTAGTTAAGAAATTTCTTCAATGTGTGTGTGTGTGTGTGTGTGTGTGTGTGTGTGTGTGTGTGTGTGTTTGTGTATTAATTTAGACACAAATAGAATGACTCATGATCCAATCACATCTGTCTATATAATACTATACAACCTACCAATAACCAGCATTAAAATTAACACGCTGTTTCTTATACCCATCATCAGACTAGTATTGATTCATAAAATGGTTCCGCTGCGGAGCACAATATGTAGATTACATTCCATTTAGCCCCTCCTGTCACTACCTCTCGCTGTTGAGGTGTGAAAACAATTATTCACATTGCAACCCCTAACCATGCTTAAAAAAGAAAACAGTGCGAAGTTCCATTTGCCTGATGGATGGCGGAACAAGGCAACAAAAGATAAGGGTGTCTAAACGTTCACATGAAATTATATGCCCTAGACAAAGGACTATGACGTGATCCATCAAAAGCGAATCTGTCTAGTAACTGCTGTGATGAAACTGTTTGGATATAGAAGTAACGAGATGCATCACGAGAAAAACGACAATCAGTTACAGAGGACTTTTTTACACAATAGAACAGAACGTGATCCATCATGAGAGACGAACCATTGCTGTGATGAAAAACTTGACAAAGGAAAATGACGAGATCCAATTAAAGAAGTACGGCTTACAACTGCTACGAAGGAATATGAGAGACTGTTCATATTTAAAACACTATCGTGATGCATTAAGAGATGAAGACTGCCAATATGGGTGAAAAAATATGTCACGAAATATCTACAACAGGTGCCAGTCACATCAGTTCTCTACTATAAAGAAATACTCCCTTCACTACGGTGTTTTTCCTTCTGTTCAGGCTTCCACCACAAGCTTCAGGGTAGGTTCAATAGTACTTAAGCCCCCTCCAGTTTGAAAAGACTAAAATCCTCCGGAGACAGCAAGAATTAAATAGAGAAAGACATCACAGTGAAGAGGTTCATAACATACTGATTCAAAATTTTACTAAAGTAACTGTGAAAGCAAACTACTGCTTAACTTAAAAACAAATGAGCCAGTCTTATTCTTATAATCAAAGATACCAAGAAATTATTACATGATTCACCTTGAGCTTCGATTACACAGTCCAGCAAAGGCAATAATCTAGCTATAACTGGTTTTACGTATCGATTTTAGAGGCTGCGTATTTGCAATAACTGCTTGGGATATTATGTGTGTTAATTTGGATCAATTGCATTAGAAAACAATAATCAAACATATGCCTCATTTTCTAAAGACAAAGAAACGTTTGTGCAAGAAAAACGTCTCAATAGGCACCATAAAATACACGCTATCTTCAAGAGGAACCTAAACCAAGAAATATGCAACAGAAAACGAATACTGTGCAGTGAAATACTTTGCACATCCATTTGGTGTGGGCTTCATAAGGGTAGGTAGCTATTTGTTTCCGCATTAGTGATTTAAGCATTCATAAAATAAATAAATAAATAAATGTATAAACATAAACATTGTAAAGCTTCAAGCACCCACTGTTGCAGTTTGTAGTTCAAGTTTACAAAAGCTAATTGCATTAATCTACGTACTGTACTGTATTTATCAATGTACTGTCAGATGCCCAATTCCAGAGTTCATCTAGATCAGCCGTGACCCAAGCTCCTCCTAACCCATCACAGCTCATCAACACTCACCCATAGGTTCTACAGACCCTATACCCAATCTTTCAAAGTCACTCTCCCTCATTTACTTCTTCAACATCATCCTTCATCTCTCATTATATTTCAAACCACTGTGTATAAACTACCAGTAACTCCATCGTATATTCATAAAGGCAAAACAGTCGTTCGTGCAGGAGCCAAGCCAACAGACAGCGAGCGGATGCAAATGATTCACGGACCGCATCGGGTTTCTGTAATCCAGCCGTAATGAGGCTTGGAATAGAAGCAGTCGGCCACGAGATCCAGGATTAACTTGTATGCCTTGAGCTACGACCACACCCACGAACACGTTAAAAATAAAAAAAACAAACAAACAAGAAATTATAGAGAATTATATGTAATTATATCATCATCATCATCATCAGCCGTTTAAGTATCTACTGCAGAACCGGTCTATCCCGACCGAAGTGGGGATGATAAAGCCTATGTATCTCTACTAAGTGGCTTAGGCTGTCTGGTTGAGATTGTATGTAGGGTGAGAAGTGCTTGTAAGTGTGACTGTAATGTTGAAGCGGCCTTGGATGTGTGTATAGTCTGTGAACCAAGTGTAATCGGCCTGCGCAAACTGGGTGCAAGGATACTTTTATAGTAAGCGGCACTGGTTCAACCACAGCACCGCTTACGTCCGCCAAAGCGGTACGTGGTCGGAAGAAGGCTCCCAAAGTTTATTACCCTGGCGGGGCGCGAACCCTCGTTCTCCCATGTACGAAAACGCACACTCTACCACATAAATAAATAAATAAATAAATATACTCTAGATACATAGATAGATAGACAGACACACATCTCTCTCTCTCTCTCTCTCTCTCTCTCTCTCTCTCTCTCTCTCTCTCTCTCTCTCTCTCTCTCCAGTGTATAAAATCAAAGTAGTGCAGCGAATTCATCGTAAGAAGCGATTGCTAACCTAGTTTTTCATGTATTGAAGGGTTAACGAAAACTTGAACACGGCGCTTTGATCTCTTTTGGGGCACGAATCAAAGGAAGAAGCAAGCCCCTCGAGGAGCCGCTCCTTACCTGTGTCACTGAGGCTATAAGGCTGCTAAACACTCCACATCCGCCAGTGCAAGAAGGGTGTTATATCAAGCTCTCCGGTAGGCCAGCTGGTTCTTACCTAGAAAAAGAAAATAATAAAATCACAACAAGAAACGTAACAAAACGGGGAACGTAACCCAAAACAAAAAGTACAAGAAAACACGAAGAATAATGAAAGGAACCCAGCAAAATTATAAGTACTGTAAAACAAGACCGATTGTGAAAGTAAAGCAATGGAATTAAAGCACATAAGTTATAGTACATTAAAACAAATCAGACCATTAAAAAGGAGGAAAAAAGTAACGTACGACACCCTAGTAAATACAATACAATAAAATTAAATCAAACAGAAAAACTGGAACCATACTACTAGGCTACACAAAATGAATGCCGATATTCAACTCCCGTGTAACCTTGGGAAGTGGCATGCGAGACTTCGTAGCACATCATCGTTTGCGATATATTTTGAATAATATCCAAACATTCTCTTCTGTATTATTTATATCATTTGAAAATAGACCTATGTTGTATGGCTAACATACAAAGGGACACCGAGGTTTAATGCGCAGAATAAATCGCTATGGAAGTTGTGTTCCGAACTGTCCAAAGCCACTAAGATACGACGGACAGAACACGGGAAGAAACAGATGACGGGGTAGCTATTGAATTTCAAGTAGCAAAAAAATCTAAACACAAAATGTGTTGACAATATATGTATTGCTGGTAGGAGATGATTATAATACAGGATGGTGTTACATGAAGAGCTCAGCGGCACCAGTGTCTACCGTCCAGAAATTCTATTTCCCACATCCCTCTTTGTGTGTGTTACTATCTGCATTTAACCAATGATGACATTCGTTATTCCATCAGTAACTTAACGGTGCAGCATACTGAGCAGTCCCCACTACACAAGATGGAATGTGCGATTTCCAGACCATCCTGTATATACATGAGTAACTGACATGGAAAGCAAACAAACATTTCCTCGGAACACCACACGCAACCGCTGCTTTTCAATCAAGTTCCTACTAACGAACAGATTAGGGTAACCTTTTAAACTCTTTGTTGACTAACCTTTGCCATTTGACTGAGTTTACTGCTGAAAGATACGGCTTCCAGCAATGGCACCAGTGTCTCTGTGAAGCTCCCCTGTCCGGTTACGTATGTGTCCCTCATCTTTCTTTATTCCCCGAGAGCAGAATGGTGGACTGTAGGTGAATGGCAACTCATGCATTCCATCGAGTTCACATCTGTATGAGCCTGGAGCCACAGCAACAACGACTGATCTTGTTAATTACTTCCAGTACGTGCTGCTCACATTAATTTTTCTATTGTCTATTCTCCCATATGCAGTAACCTACTCGTATGACACTACAATAAGCCTATCGTCAACTTAAGTAAAATATGCTCCTCTTTCTCATAATACAACATATCCTTGCCAGGAACCGTACCCAGGCAAATCGGGTAACAGATCAAACTTCTCTCCTCTCACCATACTAGGTTATAGGACTCACAACCATGGAAGTAGATGCGGCAATAAGGTTATCATGATTCAACACTTCACGCCATTGATCAGGAAAGATTCAGTACTCTAATGTGCCCTGTCTATAATAGGCCGTCTTGAGCTATCGGATGCTTTCACACACGATATTGTGAACTCAAGATACTGCAAGACACTCCACTTAGTCATTAAGTTTTATGAACATGACCTATCTATATTCCAGAGACCTTTACATATATATTAATTCATCGTTCATTTTCATTTATTTTACTCCAACAGAGACCTCTACACATATCATACAGGTCTGTCCAGCCTACATAGTCTAATATTAACATTCAGTACCAACTTCAATTATTGCCTCTTCTTTCTTTAAAGCAACAATCACCTAACATTTTTACCCTCACAAAGAGTTATGACAGCAGGGACATCCAACACTCCAAGGGCTGTGTGAGATCTACAGGTTTATTCTAAGCATTAATCCATTCTTTTCCTAATTACTTGAATAATCTACCTGTAAAAACAACTCGCAAACGGAAAATAAAGAGACCACATACAATTCCATATTTTAGAGACGAAAAGTATCAATGACTACAAACTTTCATCTCCAAAAACTGTTTTCTTTTGTAACCTTTTCTTCTAATTCACAGAAGAATTATTCAAAAAATTTCATGTACCTAATCCTCATTAATCAGGTACAACGCTTCCAAAAATTTTGTTTCCCAAATATTATCAGAGCCAAACTTTTCACCAAGCATCGCTTTCTGGTGTATCTGTTTTCCGTTTGCAAGTTCCCAGCTAAAAACATGTAGAGTTAATCTTGTGTTTGAACCGCCCACAATGCAGCTTGTTAGATTCTGAAGCTACAGCTGTGCTCTGTTTTATCACCCCCTCACTCTTCGTACGTAAACCATGCCGACGTCAGCCTGTGTGTTCTGTTCCCCACTTCAGGTCCTAAGTTACATTATTTGTATCCTTTATCCCCTTCTATTAACTTCAGTGTTTCTACAAAACTATTATTCTCTTTCCCCTTGTCCTCACTAAAATTACTTAATCTAGTCTTTCCTCAATTTTCAGTCACTCGTCATTCCCTCTCATTCCATCCTCGTTTTGTATACTCCCTTATTCCTTCTCTCCTTACCATACCCATCCCTCCATCTCCCACCTCTCTTCCTTCTCTCAGTCCTTCCACCCATCCCTTAGTCATACTAAAATCCATTAGCTGTCTTTCATTTCTTTTTTCCCTTTAATTTTCCTTCTATTTTTCCATCCCTACTAGCCTTAGTTTTCTTTGCATTTCTCTCTCCTTTCCCTCCCACAGGATGGTCAGTCAGACACCTCTTATTCCTTCTGAATTCTCATGACAATACCCTACAGCAGAAAAACCTCTCTCTCTCTCTCTCTCTCTCTCTCTCTCTCTCTCTCTCTCTCTCTCTCTCTCTCACACACACACACACACAAAACATTTTATGAACACTTTTCTTCGCATTCTTACTATCTTCATGCAGCCAAGTCACTAAACTTTCATAAACACAACTAGCCTACTTGCCCTAGCTGTAAAAAATGAATATAAAACTTGATTTCATTAAATAATTAATAAACCTGATTTCATTTCGGTAAACTCACATTATATTAAAAGTCTTTGCGCAAAATAACAATTATTGCATTCTAAACCATAACTTTTTGTAACCCTAATAATAATTGCTGATTTTAACTACCGGTATTAGTAAAAGCGATTTAGCTTCTCCACAAACTATTATTCTGCACGCAGCTATATGACACAGCTAAACTGTTATCTAACAATTAACACTTTTGACATTATACAACACTTCACGGTGAACTGAGCAAATGTTAAGTCATTCTTTCCGCTAAAACGTTTTCAAAGATTCTTAAAGGTAAGTTCAATGCACATTAAAAAACCGTAACTCCGTTAAATTATAAACAATATGCACAATAACTGATGGGGTGGGACTCCAGAGACATTTTTAAAAGCTAAAGCATTTTCACCTCTGATGTTTTCCAGTATTCAGCCCCGCTTCTGCACTTAAATTCTGTGCATACAAACTCTGCCCACCACTTATAAATGTACCTGCCGTGCGCTGGCTGTGCAGTACGAACTACACCTTAAAATCAAATAACGGATTGTGATGATGTAAAGGTCAATTTACACCGAGATTAACACATGGAGTAAGGGACACTGCCACTAATTCCACCACAGTGTATACAAATGCCACTTCTTGGTACAGTGAATTGCTAAATATAATTATGATAATAGCCTACCACAGTCACTGCTGCTCTGCGAGTCAAAAAGATTCTCTATGCATACTCAAGTAGAGCTGTTCCCAACGGCACTGAATTGTAATACATCTCTCTGGCTAGAATCAATAGCGCAAGCACGCGCGCGCGCGCGCACACACACACACACACACACACACACACACACACACACACACACACACACACACACACACACACACACACACACACACACACACACACACACACACACACACACACACACACACACACACACACACACACACACACACACACACACACACACACACACACACACACACACACACACACACACACACACACACACACACACACACACACACACACACACACACACACACACACACACACACACACACACACACACACACACACACACACACACACACACACACACACACACACACACACACACACACACACACACACACACACACACACACACACACACACACACACACACACACACACACACACACACACACACACACACACACACACACACACACACACACACACACACACACACACACACACACACACACACACACACACACACACACACACACACACACACACACACACACACACACACACACACACACACACACACACACACACACACACACACACACACACACACACACACACACACACACACACACACACACACACACACACACACACACACACACACACACTTACTTTAGTGTTGTTTCCTTAGAGGAGAGAGAGGATTGCAGATCATACCCTGCCGTGCAATTTTTCTAATTAAAGTACCGTAATGGGAATTGAGAGAAACCGTAGTTGCTTTAACCAAATTTATATATTCTTGTCCAGCTTTGCTTAAGCTATCAGTATAATGATCAGTTTCATTATTTCATTTGTTACTAGGTCTAATCTGTTGTCAACATTCGTTGCCAATTACATTCAACGCTAGAATAGTTACAGAACTCCTGAATATAGCTAACGGATTTGTTTATAACTAAGTTAATTATGCAGTTATGAATTAATCATATTAATATCTGAAATTTATATACAGCTTCTGTCTGATCTAACATTTCTTACTGCAGAAGTTCTTCCGTACTATTTCTTTATCGCACAATGCATGTAAGCTATCGTCTTAATATTCTTGGTACGGATATTTAAGTCGCTTATTAAAACGGGATCCATTCCATTTAAAGTTGGAAACTGACAGGAACAGACGCTTTTCATCATTATGAATGTTATACTTAGCTGCACAGAAAACAAATAAATAGAACTAGGGGCTGCATTACCCATTTCCAAAACGCTTTCTTACTTCTCCCAGACTGTCAACTCTGGGTGAATAACAAGCACAACAATGTAGCCTAATCTACACAACCTGTAACAGAACAACAATACCACAACAGGTTTATATTCCTCCTGTCTGAATATTGTCCTAGTCAAAGTAACTCTGCTCTCTCTCTCTCTCTCTCTCTCTCTCTCTCTCTCTGTCACCTACCCACCTATCAGTCTCTACCAACCTCCACCTCTCCTCCTCTCTCCACTGAACCCCATCTCCCGCCGCCTTTTTGCAGCCCCTCCAACAGACCACAATACACATGGTTTGCGAGCGAGCCAGCAACACGTCCCGCCGGTTCATGGGTCGTTCTCAGCTCACCCAGAGGAGCAGCGTAGTCACCACAGCCACAGCATCTACCAACGGCGATGACAAGAAAGCCTCCAACACCACTCTCAACGACGTATATATTGGGTTTTATGTGCCTCGCGCCTCTCTGTCTCCCTCTATAGCTGTCTCCTTTCTCTTCCATCTCTCAGTCTCTTCCCCCAGCCTCTCATTTTCTGTCTCTGTCGCTTATCCTTTTTGTCTTTTGCGTGTGTGTGTGTGTGTGTGTGTGTGTGTGTGTGTGTGTGTGTGTTTGTGTGTGTGTGTGAATACGATGTTTGATATTTTTCTAGACGTGCAGATAATATTCGTGGTCACTTCGTGTGTGTGCACCTGTGTTGGTGTGTTGGCACATATGCACAGTATTCAACTGCACCTTATTACCGTACTTTCAAGGCACATACTGACTGAAATTTTTAAAATTAATATGTATATATAAAAATAAGTGTCTTTTATGTACAAACTGTGTAAGTAAGGGTATGTGTGGTGTTCCCCATGAGGTGAATGAGTGGCTTATCCTACACGCACCATCAGCTTCATGTATACAACTGCTGGCCTCCATTTTGCTCACAGTAGGCTATACTGGTAAAGCTTTATATCGTTTGTCTAGCAATACTCTCATGTATAATGAAATGTATACATTACTCCATTTATAATATAAATCTATAAGCATCAGTATAACGCCCTCACCATACAACACAGGCAGTATAAATACAGTAGCCACACACAGTATGCACAACCTACATACGGTGTTTAATTATAAACACTCAATACATAATAACGCTAATCTTCAGAACTTATTGTAATTCATCTATAAATCATTAAATATAGTTTTCATTCTAACCTAAATATTAGTTTATTGCCTAATGCGTCATAAAGTTCCTACTACTGCCTTTCCTGTCTAGTCTGCGGCTGCAAAGGGATCGAAATGGAAAAGTCATTGTGTCCACAGCTATGACTTGCTTGTTCTTAAATTCTGCAACGACTACAAAACTCCAGTTCAAAACAACTATGTTGATACAAGGATAGCACCAACTAAAGATCTGCAGTTATGAAACTCGCGTTATTCCTCACTATACTGAAGGAACTTTGTTCCCTAAGGCGCGAGTTTCTTGTACGAGTTAAACAGAGATTCTTGTGTGATTCAATGCGAGTTTCCTGTGTGCTTTGAAGTGAGTTTTCTTGTGTGATATGTATGCACGAATGTGGAGTTGTGTCCTTTGTGTCGATGTGGTTCTTTCTCTCCCTCCCTTGTACATTTCTGCCCCCTCCTGTCCCCTTCCTGCCCCCTCCCCGGACCTGTGACATCCCTGGCCTCGACACAGACACACAAGCTGGCCACGGACGCAGCCGCCTCAGCGCTTCACACTCGGCTCAGGGACGCTAACACTAACACGGGTCGCCTTACTGGGGACGTTTTCTAAGTGCGCCTTTGAGATCTCGTAACACCTCTTCCTCAGAGAATTATTCGGCATATTATAGCTTATTTTTTCCAACATCGTTACGTATTTCTTTCATACTGACGTACATTGCAAAAATATCCTAAGAAAATATATTTGCTTCGCTGATACAGACACAAACTGATAAGGAAGAGGTGTTAGTTAGCCTCCATAGCGGACGGGAAAAGGCCCTAAGTAGCACTGGAGACTTCGTCATGCTTGTTACTTGGCGATTTATCCATCTTACACCTTACTTTCTCTTGTATGTGATGTATATCGACTCACTTTGCACTGCAAACATATACGAGGATTACTAAAGTGTGATGAAAATAAATCGTCAAGGAAGACGCGTCAAGAAATCTCCAGAAACACGGCCCATAAACCTGTTAAATCTCTAAATAACAGCATATTTTTTTTTACCCTGCTGCATCGGTGTTTTGGCTGGCTAACTAGATTTTTTCACTAGTGCCGCAATTTTTTCTTGTCTATATACTGTATACCGAAGTGTTTTACGCCCCGCAGCTGGTGTGTGTTTTTTTCTTTATTTTCCTTTTGAAGCAGGAAAATCGCAGGACTTTTCAAGCGAGTATGAGAAGCAGCGCGATATTTTACTCGAAAATTTTTAACCTCCCAATTTTCAAAGGAGGTGAGCGCATTTTAAACCAATTTTAACCTTTTCCCTTTTGGAGTCTTGTATTTTTTTCTGTGTGTGAATTTTTATCCACATTTCAGATATACTTTTGATCATAAACTGCCCACAGGCAAAGGTTGTACATTCTCCCATACAGCAATTCCGAGAGGGATTGTAAGTTGACGATCTACTTCTGACAATCTCTGAACACCTACAGTACATCCTAGGTGTTTGCTGTGTGTTAAGACGGGCACAGTCGACCAAAAGGCGAACCCCCCAACAAAGCTTAATGAATGCAGATCAAAGCATTATTAAATCTAAATTTTATAAATGTGAAGGTTAGCACTGGCCTTCCCCTTTTGCCACATCTGTAGTGTTCATTTAAGTACTTCCATATATTTTTGTTGCCACCACCTCCAGACGATTTTGTTCAGCTTTGGGGTGACCTTTCGCGCTGAAGGCTTTAAAGGAGGCAGTTCCTAATTCCTCCAATACAAGGTGTCTTAAGCTGAATATAATCTCTTGGCGGCAACAAGAGTAAATTTTAAAAAGGAGATTAAGAGAGACTGTCATAATCTGCTTTTTGGCTGACTGTGGCTTACCCGAGGAGGGACCTGCATGAATCGAGTGTTAACCTGAGTGTTGTACTTTCGCCAACAAAAATCCCCTCACGTCTCCCGGTTATGTCTATGGACTGTGATAACTGCTTTCGTGAACCCGAAGCATTCAACACTGATGGCAATAGATGTGGCCAAATAAAGCAATCAGTGTCGGTTGCTACGAGATCGTGAGGCTGACCGTCAAAGATCCATGGATAGAGATGCATGAGAGATGACGGGATTTTTACTGGCGACTGTTCCTACCAAACCACAGCCGTAACATGTGTCAGACTTAGTTACTGTGTGTGTTGTGCAGTGTAACACCTTTCTTTTCATATGCGACAAGAGAAAAGACGTAGAAATTGATGTTTGTGTAACGTTCTTTTCACACAGGACATGTAAATGTAGATATTGAAATCTATGTAACACTTATCATATACGACATGTATAAAAAAAATGCAGAAATTAATGTCTACGTAAACTTGAAAGACGAGTAACTTTTGGCCGTAATCTCCTTGGTATATGAGATTTCGTAGTTCCTCCTCCTTAGCAGTTTATTTTGCCTACCACACTTTAATATTCACTTGTGTGGTATTCATAATTTTGTAGTGTCAATATACTTGACATCGCACACATACTAGCGCATATTCAAGTGTACTGTGCAAAATAAATAGCTAAGGAAGAGGTGCTACGAAACTTCCCTAACCAAAGAGAAAACGGTCCTTTGTGTAGCACCCCCACACCACACTACAACACTAAAAGCAAAATCTAATTAAGCCTGACCAACAGCTTGCCTAAAAACAGTAATTGATCAAAGTAGCTAAAACGGGTCCATCCTAACACAGCAAGTTGAGTGCCCTGTAAATAGGTAGGGTATTTGGGCAGCTAATATTAAAACATAACGAGTACTATGCTGTACTCCCTCACTTAACAGTTCACTCAGGCATATCAGAAGTTTTTCCTTAACAAAAGTGTAGATCTAGTACACATAGGTTTTCATAAATATACTGCATCACTTACTTGGTGGTAATATTCCGCTAATACCAGTAAATTGGTTTACCCATACTATTTCATTAACCTTATTAGAATGAGGACTTCTAATGAGGGCCTATTAGAATATTCTAATCTATAATCCATCAATTTTGATTACATACATTATACAACGTTCTCACTCGTAAGAAGCAAACTCAGCCAAATATCACCACACCAGGAAGTAAAGTAAGCAACAGCCATTTCATACAGCCTCTATATTCACATTTTCGCCAGTATCTCTAGAAGCACAGTCAACTGAAAAATTGGCTGAACATGATAAAAACAAATTAACGTGAATATATACTCCCCGATATAAAAAATTCGGCAGGCAAAATCTATAGGACATAACACATCTCAACACCATCTCTTCCCCAGCTCTCTTATCCCACCGGGAGCCAGTCGAACTAACCTCAAGAGATAAAGCTGCCTGTAAATACCAGAGATCTGCTCAAACTCAAAGCAATTCTGGCAAACCTCTGGCATTTACAGCTCTCGGGAAAATGCGGTACTTGAATTGGACTTGTTTTTTCAGCCCCGCGAGCAGACGGCAGCGCACCTGGTGGCGAACAGGAGTACCGGGGCGGCTGTGGCCTTGATCAAAACAGTCCTGATGCACGCCAAGCAGGACCTAAGGCTCACCAAAGACAACGTGAGTACAGGCCAACAGAGACAGCTAAAGGTTCTCGTAGAAGCAAAGAAATAGTGTGTATCCAAAGAAATGTATATGACGTGGTAAGTCCTGGTAACCACCTGGCAAGGTAAGTAGGGTACCAGTACAGAAATACATAAACATAACTAAGATCGTGTATAACTAACAGCACAGGCGCCTCATACAAGTGACGAGTAAGTATTTATTTATCTACGGGAAAATGAATGATGTGGTAAGCGCTGACGATGGGAGACAAGGTAAGTACGGAAAACAGACAACCACATCCTGAATGAGACAACCAACTCTCTACGGATTAAATTAGATTACACCCATGTATATTACTTGATTATCTACAGGAAAACAGATGTAGCAGCGCTGACGCTGGTCAAAAGTTAAGGTTAATGCAGAAACGAAGACTATCATACTTTTTCTAGTTACACCGGATATTCTACATAAGTACAAATGTAGGCTGACATGTGAGGATTTACCGGAACATGGATGGCATGACGAGTGTTTATGGCAGGCTGATGCAAAGGTATGTTAGCTTATAAGCAGAAACTGACAACCTCATTCTACCTCACTCTGTAGGCTACACTTTAGTATAGCCTACTCTGGCAGACTTTATTAAGTAATATTGTGCCGGTATATAACGCAGTGGCTAAAGGACTGGCAAGAGAGAGAGAGAGAGAGAGAGAGAGAGAGAGAGAGAGAGAGAGAGAGAGAGAGAGAGAGAATTTATGGGCTATGTAGGCAACCAACTAAACCTATAACTGAGGTATCTTACATTCGACTGAGGAGACAGACTACGATTTATATGTAGCCTACGATAACTGTGTAGACTAGGTCTATTTAAGAAAGGAACTACTCGCAGAAGACTGACCGGCATAACAGCCCAAACTATACCTCGGCCAGACTATATCCCGGGTTAATTTGAGCTTTGCTGTTTTTTACCTCATGTATTGTAGGCTAGGATAGTATTTGGCCTGGGGTATAATCTGGCCTACCTCAAACTATACACTTCTAGGCCAGACTATATCTCCTCACAGAATGATAAAATATTTGCGAATTATTTAATCTAGTTTTAACCGGTAATATTATATCTTCTCATACAAAGTGATAGAAAAAATAGCAAATCAATTGATTCAGTTGTATTTTGTTCACATGCAGACGGTTACACTACGTTCACTGCAACATTTAAATGTTCTTGAAATGCTTGGAAGGTGTATAGCATAGTCCGTGGCTTTGCTAAAGTCAACTGTTAATATTGAACATTAAACTACGTTTATTACATTAAAACATTAATTTATGCTTTCGGTGTATAAAGTACGGTCGGTGGTTTTGCTGAAGTCAGAACTAACAAACAATCACATTATTACAACACTAACATGTTCAAAGTTGTTTTCACGACATAAAGCATGGTCGGTAGTTTCTCTGGTCAAAAAGTATTATGGAGTTTTTATTTAGCGTTGGATATAATAATCAGTGTACATAATTCAAAGCAATCATTTAGTTTTGATGACTGGTCGTAAAAGGTAGATCGTGAGTGCTGCTGGGCCAGTAGGAGTGCTTTGGAATCGGAGTTTTGAGTAGGTGTTTCGCAGCTCAGATGCCATGGTTCATACTGTCTCAGTGAGCTGATCACATGGGCTCAAAGACTAAATCTCGCTTGACTAGCTCATACGCTGTCGTTGAGACTCACAGCAAAGGATGTGTAAAATTTATGAGTGCTAAAACCGATAAGGTTCTGAGCAATGTGTATCACGCCAGCTACCTTAAAGTCTACTGCACTTGCGATCAAAAATCATTCCAAGACAGTGCCAACACCGTCAAGGACCATCCAGATGACAGGATGGTCATGGACACTACGTTCAGAAGCCAACAGCGATTTGTGACCGTTTTCGTCACTTTCTTAGAGGGGTATAAGCTGGCCTAGAGGGGTATAGTCTGGGCCAAGCCAAAATATATCCTTGAGTTATACATAGTATCCTGGAATATAGTCAAGGTATAAAACAGCCTAGCAAGAACTATCTCCGGGTACAGTCTGAGTTACTGTAGAGTATACTTTGGGTTGTTACACCAGGGACGCACAAGGCATGGCACTATGGTGACGTATCAGTTTAATAATATTTGTTATCACCAGTCGATGTTAGTCAACTTACGAGTAACCTCTAGTAATGAACCGGTTAAGGAGGGGTGTATCTGACCTCAACAGGAGTAAGATATAGATGGCGTCCTCGGGCTGAAGGGGTCACTAGTTGGCTAATATGTTCACCTTCAAAATATCAAAGCTATATAACCGACTTGCATAAGTAAAGGAATATAACGACAAAGAACAATAAGATACCCTTCGTATTTTTTTTTTCCTGGGGTTCAGTCCTTCTACGCATGACATCTTCGCATGTCTTCACTAGCTACGGCGCTAATGCTCACCATCGACACTGAATACATGCTAGGGCTACCGCGCTCACGACTGGTGCGATGGTATTAGATGGGGGTGTTTTTGACTTTTTGATAAGTCGGTTGGTTTTGCTTAGGATTAGTAAATTCTGCTTTAACGGGATTCAGTTATCGGACTGATACCTGCTCCGGCCTAGAATCGAATAACAGACCTCCTCAGACAATAAAGGAAGCGTTACACATAAGTTAAATTTATCTTAACCTATGTAATCCGATGAATTCTTTATTCTTGACACTTCCAGACCTCTCTCTCTCTCTCTCTCTCTCTCTCTCTCTCTCCCCGGAGTTCACACCTTCAGTGTGTGTGTGTATGTGTGTGTGTGAAAGAATGCCAGACTTACGCGAGTAAACCATGTTGTTTACAAAATGCATATAAATGCGATAACGAATCACACAGATAAAAAAAACAAAAAGTCCTAAAAATAAAGTATGCTTTTGAGGACTGAAAATAAGCCCCGTATAGTCATAACAGAAAACAAAGAGAATGTGCACGAATATCTAGTGAAGGGCAGACTGAATAAAACTTTCAACACAGCTACACAGCCTACCTACACCCGCCACGCTGAAACTCGATTAGGGTTAGTTTTAATACAAGGGTGATCGGAACTGAAAACAGAAATGAAGTACTTACGAGTATAAATGACATATAGCGATAAGTTGTGTTTAAGCCTAGTCAATTCAGCTCCTAGAGTTGGACTTATATAGCCCTTCATTCCGTTGACATTATTTTTCTCTTGTTGAGCTATCTCCAGATGATTGTATTCAGTTTAGAGAACAGACTTCGACCCGGAGGGGTTATGTGCTGACTTCATTTATCCCTTCATTACAAGAGGTGTCCCCACAGTTGGATTAAGTAGTCTGATGATAACGAGTAAATAAATTAAATCACCTGGCTATAGTGGTTAATATTACCTTTTACTAAGTGTTACGCTGTCCATACAAGTGCCCACTGACGCAAGTTTAGGATCATAAAGTAGACCATGATAATCTAAACACATAGATGGCAGGCAGATCTCGGTAATGGGTTAGTCAGCAATCGAGTGACGTGAGGGACATGATTTGGTACCTGCAGTTTAGCGAATTCAAAGGAAATGTAACAAAAATAGTGTTACTTATTGCATTCGTCTGCAAAACCACACACATATACACAGGCCATCCAGAATTATGGTACTGTACATGCATGCCCCGATATATATAGTAGTACGTCGACCATGTGGCACAAACCTACATAACACTACCAAACAATTTCTCAAAAAACAAAAATACTACTACTATTACCTAAATAATAATGCTAATGATGATAGCTAATAATAATAATAATGGTAATACTAAGAAGAAGAAGATGATGAAGAAGAAGAAGAAGAATTCTAAGACTGCTGAAGCAATATTCAAAGAACTCCACATTCCAGATGATCATGTCACATTCCGGATTAGAATGACAAAAAAAAAAAAAAAAAAATCCACGCTTGTAATCAGATACGGTGTACAGTCTTTGAAATATACACAGTATTAAGACTGGTTGTGGTAAATAGTACATTATTAATAATACATCATTAATCGAATGTGAAGAGATAACGTGTAATGATTTTTGTTCTAACCAAGCTCTATATATGTAAGAATCTGCAGTTTCGTGTAAACCATTATATATGACAAGCTACTAAGTCTTGGTAAATTATGTACGCAGAAAATTAGCATTTTTAGCATTCTGAGCATCTTTTTGATGGTAGGTTCAAAAGTAGTAAAAAAGGGTAAACAAATATTGATTTGCCTTACGAGTATTACGCAGTCTTGAAATGTTAACAAGTACACACTCTTAGGATTCTGGAAATACTTCTGTTATTGTAGACCTAATATTCAGGGACTTTATGTATGACTAAATAATCTTTTAAGGATTTTGACCTGTGACCTTGATATTATGGTCAAAGTCACTCATGCTATGCAGATCATGTTCACTCATGACCCACTACATTTCCACCGAGTGTGGTCAAAATCGACCAAATACTTTCTGACTTAGCACTTTCAGGCATGAGGCGGCCATTTTAAGTTTCCCCAATATCTCAAAAAATAGTTATTTGTTGGATCTCAGTATCAATGCCCAGATGCGCTAGTGTATGCTGACTACTACATACTGGAACATTTATAAAGCAGTCGACTCAGTAGTTTTTGCTGAGCAGGAGAGCAAATATTGAAAAAATAACAGAGGGCTCTAATGCTAGCGCTAGTGCTAAGAAAAATCATTTTGTGCCAAAAGAAGCCTGCACTCAAGATACACCACTCCTAAAAATTTCAAGCCTCTATCTCGAACGGTCTTGGAATGTCAGCCTTCTTGATCTTCCCCCTCCCCCACCTCCCAAAAAAAGAAATAACGTAGTATCTACATTATCAGTTAGAATTCCACAGCATGTGGAGTTCTTAATAACAACAATAATAATCCTTCCTATTTGGGGTGCAGGGGTCGTTGTTCAGTATGGAAAGGAATGCATAGAGGATTTTCCGTCAATCTTCACAGGATGCAGTGTCAAGCAACATACCGAAGGATTTTTCACTCGATGATTTCGCATGAAGAATGGAAGACAAAAATAGAAATGTTATTTATCACCTCCCACTTCTCTACCTTCTTCCTCCTCCTCCATCATCCTTCCCTACCCTCCGCACCTCCTCCCCACTGCCCTTTACCTGCTCCCTACCCCTTTTCCCCTCTTCCCTACTCGCTACCCCCTGGCCCTCCTTCTCCCCCTTCCCTAACCACTATTTCTAGTCGCCTTTCCTTTCCCTACACCTTACTTCTAGCCCCTTCCCCTCCCTATCTTTAATTTCTGTCACCTTCTTCCTTCCTCTTTCTTACTCTGACTCCCTGTCCCCTTCCCCTTTCTTTCTATTACTTCCCACACTCATCCTCTCTCCCTTTCTTGTCTCCTACCTACCCCAACCTACTGCCTCCTTCCTTCCATAACCTTACCTCCTCCAT
Source organism: Coenobita brevimanus (assembly GCF_032717465.1). Lineage (NCBI taxonomy): Eukaryota > Metazoa > Arthropoda > Malacostraca > Decapoda > Coenobitidae > Coenobita > Coenobita brevimanus. Next base: position 30,656,067 of record NC_137016.1, on the reverse strand, counting down.
CTTTCCTCCTGCTCCTGCACCCTCCCCAACCCCCACCCCTTCTTTACTTGTTGCCTACCCCACTCCCTTCTCTACCCTTTTCCCGTTCCTAACCCTTCCCTCTCCTCTGATCCTTCCATTCTCCTTACCTCCACTCCTTTTCTCATGCTCCTAACTCCGCTCTTCTCCTCTTGTCAACCTCCTCTCTCCTCCCCTTCACCCTATCCTTTCCAGACACTCTTCCCTCTTCCCTTCACTCTCCTCTCTCCAACCTCCTTCCAACTCCCCTTTCACCCTCCCCTCTCCAACTTCCTTCCCCTACTCCTTTCTTGCTCCCTACACCTTCCCTTCCCCTAGTCCTTACTCCTCTACACCCCGCGACAAAGGTAGTGCAGCACGCAAGGTGAAGGGGTCGTGTTTGTCTGTGTAATTAACTCTAGCACGTATCAAGAAATGAGACTGCCACGGTTACATTAGTTTCTTTCACTCGAAGGCCATTAGAATATCCTCTAATCTTCTTCATAAAAAATAATACCTTTTTGTGGAATTTTTATCTGACTATACATCTAAAAATAGACAGTGACGAATATTTGTATGAGTAGCCATATATTCTAAGTTAATATTTCTAACCTAAGATTTCATTGGTTTCCTCAGCTGTAGCTAGAGTAACAAGCATATCCTATAACCTTTACAAAAAATAATAATAATACTGTCCGAAACTGTGATGTAAGTAAATGGAAAATTTATGAGTTACTCATATGGCAGGGGTATATGTTTTTAAAGGTACATTTCTGACATCATTCTGCAAACGCCTGTGTGGTGGTTTGGCGATGTGAAGAGAACAGAGAAGTAGAGACTAGGCAGAGACTATCAAAGAAAAGTGTACGCTATGAAGGTGGGTGAAAAAGATTTTGTCAGGGAGCTACCACTCACAAGATGCAGTGTCAGGCAGCAGAAAGACATTACCAACATGAAATTTTCATCTAACCATGTCAGATCACTACCGGGAATTGTGGTTAAGTAGTACCGGTATAAACGGAACCTGTGTACAGTAAGACAGTTCATCCCAACTGGAGATATATGAAACTTAGAGACAACTCTAATGAAAATTTTTACCTTTTAGCTCAGTGTAGTTGAACTGGGAGATCCTTTTGCCTAATACCGTAACCGAGCAGACTAACTCCTACAGGTAGCTACCTCATAATCAAGGGTGATCGAATAGCTACCATGCAACCAAGCTGTGCGATTAGACAATGCTCTCGGATAACAAAATGGCTAGCCTATAACGCTTCGTTGTATGCTGTTTCCACAATCACCCTACAGGCAGTATTTATGCCATATTAAGGTAGCCATCATACCTAATAGCACACGATATTACTGACTCTCCCTACATAGCCTACCATTATTATTACTCACTAAAAACTCACTGACGTATCAGCACAATCAAATGTTTGCCGACACTTCCCTGCCGCTTGTGGCGATGGAAGATGCTACATGAAATGTTTTTATGATAGAAATACCATTTTCATCCATGTGTCGTCGTCGCCACCGCTGTCGCCATCATGAGTTAGTCCAACACAAGACAAATGTCTGTCTCATCTTTTTTCACACTGAGCTAGCTATTAATCCAATATGAAACACGCAACGAAAGTGTAAGAGTAGGAAAGATACTCTCTTACGTTTGGGAGAGCTTGAGAAATATGGAAGGCTACACACCGTGCCGGCGGGGGACTATCGCCAAACAGTACCTAATCACAAGCCACCACACGCTCATAGTAGCCTACTGCATTCCCCTGCAGCTAAACCCCATCAACCAGACGATGTTATTTACATATATTAATTTTATATATATTTTACCGTAGCTGTAACAAGACTAATTGATTCTACACTGGAAGGACATCTGGTAAAGGGCATCATTTCTCAACGCATCATCACAATACATTATCCCTGACATCATTCAACACCACAACTTTCACCATTATTATATCCTCACTTTATTATATCCTTACTATTCCCCCCTCATTACTGTGCCCGAACCAAATATTCACAAAACTACATCATGCCCACACCATTCACCTAACCTAGCCAACCGTAGTAACTTTCACAATACGCACAATATACCCACCAACACTCACTTCACTCACTTTCATAATTCCCACATCAAATCCACAACCCCACACCACCCACCCTACACATGCACGCCAGTCAACTACAGGGGGGAGCCTAGGTGTAATCATGTACAATCAGAGAGCTTCTACGTCACTAATCAGCCCCTCCCTTCCCGCCTTCCTCCCTTCCAATTCCCTATTACCCTCTCCCTCCCCACAGCGCTCCTCCCCTGCAATCCATTCCACTCTCCTAACTTGTTCTCCTCCACCCCGCTACTTCTGTTACCTTCGTCACTCCTCATATTCAGCTTCCTCCCCCCCACTTCCCTACCCCTTTCCACTACCTTACCTCTTCCCCCTCTTATCCTCTCCCCTCCCTATATTTAGCTCCGTCTCTTCCACTTCCCTCCCCCATCTTCCCTTCCATTCGCGTAACCCCTTATTCTCCCCTCACCCTTATTTCCTTCCACCCTATCCCCCTGCTCCCCACTTCCATACAACCCTCCCCTCCTGCACCTCCCTCCCCTATTCCACCCATTCACTCTACCATCCCAGTCCCCTCCGCCCCCCTCCTGTTACACCTCCCCTCGCATTCAACACCCTCCCCCCACTTCTCTCTCTCTCTCTCTCTCTCTCTCTCTCTCTCTCTTTCTCTCTCTCTCTCTCTCTCTGACCTCTCCCTCCCAACGCAACCCTGACCCCGAGAAATGACCCACTTGGCGTCCTAATGAGGGGAAATGGATGGGGGTGCTTGGCTGACGAGAACACAGGTTCAAAAGGGCACGCTGAGAGAGAGAGAGAGAGAGAGAGAGAGAGAGAGAGAGAGAGAGAGAGAATTATCCTAACTGAACGAAAAAGTGAAGGGTAAAACCGATCACCGAGAAACCGAATAAATTTTAGAATGAAGAGGTGGGGAGGGGGAGGCTTGAGGGCGTGGCTGTAAAGGGGTTGTGATGAATAACTACAAGGGGAAGCAAGGCACTCAGTGTGATAGGGGCGGGAGAAGAAGAGGTGGAAAAATAGAAGGGGAAGAAAGGCACTTACGGTGATAGGGATAGGAGAGGAGGGGTTAAAAATTATAGAGGTTGAGGAAGGAGAGGGAGGAGGAGAGGGAAGAAAAAGGGAGGGAACACGTAAAGGCGAGATGAAATAAAGAAGGAAATGAATTATGAAGAGAAGAAAGAGGGAGAAGAAAAAGGAGGGGGAAGAAACCATGAGGGAGAATGAACAGTAAGAAGCTACCGAAGATACGTATGGGGATGAAGGAAGAGGCTGAAAGACTGAAGGTTAAAAAAAGGGGGAGGGGAGAAGAAAGGGCCATGAAAAGAGAGGGGAAGAAAAAATGGGAGAAAGAAGAAGGGAAAGAAGAAAGAAGGGAAAAAAGAAAACGGAAAGAAAAAGGGTGAAGAACGAAAAGGGTAATGATGAAAAAGGGTGTATGGAAAAAAAGAAAAAAAAATCTGTTGAGTAACAGGTCATGGCTAATCCAGTAAACATGGATCAAATATAACCCCTTCAAAAGGAACTCGAACAAAGGAAAGCCAAAATCAAGACGGATCAATTGATTTCGAGATGTCCGGCCATATGACGAGGGAATGACAGTTTGCATAAAACTATTTGACCTGAAAAATTGTGGAAAGCAAATACCGTTTAACTCTTGAGTACAGAACTAAAAAAAAAAAAAAAAAAAAAAAAAAGGAAAATTTTGGGACCAGACTATTGCTGCGTCCCCACTGTAACGGAGAAGGCATGCGAGAATGGAGACCTGAAGTGCACTGTCTAGTGTAGGCCTGGTCTATTATCTATTGAATGGATTGGGAAGTAACAATGAAGCAAGAGCCGCTGAAGAGTCAATGAGAGGAATAAACACCCTGTACAAAGACTAAAAGTATACGATTAAAAAACTATCTTCACAGCCTTCGTTTTTACATTTTGAAGCTGTATGAAACATATGAAAATATTCTCCTTTAAATATCCGTAGTTGTATATTGCTAGTAATTTTGTGAGTACCGGTACGACATTAAGAAAGAAATTTATGCAACATACACTCAGTTCATTGAGAAATATTCGCCTAAAGAAAACAAAGCGATAAGCAACAGCATCCAATGTGAAACCATCGATTACCTGCGTAAAGATAGTTTTTTAATCGAGTGTACGTAGTCGACAGAGCACACCTAGCCTCTGATATGTTGATTTTTTAAACGTACAAAAGGTCGAAATTGTTAAGATTTCCACCCATCCACCTTCCCCCACCTAACCGGTACTTTACCTGTCCTACATTCACTCAAGGAGATTTGTGAAAATCCATGGGAAATGGACGAGGACAGAGCGAATGGGGTCAGAATTTGAGCGATGGGACCGAGGGAGCCATAACCACGTCAGTAGTACTCCTTAACCACCACAGAACAATCCGTCTAGTCAAAGGGTCCTTTGCAGGAGGAGTGGCCTGAATTCCACAATCAGTACGTAAAACAGAGTAGTTAACCATGCTCAACTAGTACTACGCATGTTAACCACGTTCAGTAACTAGTTACCTACAGCCAAATGCACAGTTCCTGAGGGGTAATAGGGTGACTCTGACCCAATTCTCTCCGTTGCAAGTCATCGCCTTTCTTTCCTACCACTCAAACCTCGAACCTCCCACACCAAGTACGGAACGGTGCTGTCCTCCTCCACATTATCCTTCACGTGTACTCGGTAACTCCTTTCAACTGTGCTTTTATACACAGCTAAATTTTCAGTGTGCGTTTCGCAAGTTAGCCTACCTAGTACCTACGTAGTACATATATTTATGGCTAAACAGATACGTGTTTGTCTGATTAATTAAATAAATAAATAAATATAAATATAATACTGTGTGTGTGTGTGTGTGTGTGTGTGTGTGTGTGTGTGTGTGTGTGTGTATCAGGTGAGTGTGCCATGTGCGTGTTTATATATACCAGGTATAGTCTACACGCACTGGCAAAACTATGGTCATGTGCTAGTGCAGTACGGTTACCAGTGCCAGAAGAGATTACCAGATTCTGAGTATGAATTTTTAGATTACATACCGTAATAATATAAGCACGGAACCGGCTTGTATTGCGCAGGTTACTCAAAGGTTCACGTGTCACATACTGAAATAAGCAGGTAAGTACGAGGAACAAGATTGTCTTCCAAGCCAGCCACAAAAAATTACATATAATACGCAAAAAACGAACAAATGAATAAATAATGTGAATAAATTTGTAAATAAGATGTGCTGGGATCTTCACAACCTCTGAAGGCAGCGAGAAAATTAATGTAACAATTACAAATATAAACAAATAAATATCAAATAAAATGGTAAATAAAATGTGCTAGCCAACATCCCATGTCATCGTGAGGATTGACGTACCATAGGCAACGCAAAATGGTAAATAAAATACGTGCATACACAGTTTCATGCAAAATGGGGTAAATAAAGAAATACCGAAACAATAAATTAATATACAAGTAAGAACAGGTACGAGAAAACGTCCTACAGCAATGAGAATACTGATCAGTGTCAAGAGGAAGATGGCCATAAAAGATAATTAGATGGCCAGTGAACAGGTGCCTGGGAGTACCTTGTTATTCCTAGCTGGGGTAATTAGGAAGAATGAACTGTGTGGGATATATGTGCTGGGAAGACGAGCATGATTTAGAATATGAGAATTTCCTGGAACTGGTACTGTGTGTGTGTGTGTGTGTGTGTGTGTGTGTGTGTGTGTGTGTGTGTGTGTGTGTGTGTGTGTGTGTGTGTGTGTGTGTGTGTGTGTGTGTGTGTGTGTGTGTGTGTGTGTGTGTGTGTGTGTGTGTGTGTGTGTGTGTGTGTGTGTGTGTGTGTGTGTGTGTGTGTGTGTGTGTGTGTGTGTGTGTGTGTGTGTGTGTGTGTGTGTGTGTGTGTGTGTGTGTGTGTGTGTGTGTGTGTGTGTGTGTGTGTGTGTGTGTGTGTGTGTGTGTGTGTGTGTGTGTGTGTGTGTGTGTGTGTGTGTGTGTGTGTGTGTGTGTGTGTGTGTGTGTGTGTGTGTGTGTGTGTGTGTGTGTGTGTGTGTGTGTGTGTGTGTGTGTGTGTGTGTGTGTGTGTGTGTGTGTGTGTGTGTGTGTGTGTTTGTGTGTGTGTGTGTGTGTGTGTGTGTGTGTGAGAGAGAGAGAGAGAGAGAGAGAGAGAGAGTCAAACAGCTGCAATACCGTATGAGTAGTCTTGATTTTAGTGTGTTTTTACCAAAGGAAACTGGGCCAATCCGAGAACCTGAATGGTACCAATAAGTCATATTTACTTGAAATTGGACGGGTCTTAGTTATGAGGCAGAGAGAAGTCTGGTTCCAAGTCAAGTCAAGCCTCCATTCTGACTAAAAGCTAACGGTACTTAGCCATCAACCTAGCCGAAGGGGTTAGGGATCTTCGTCAGGTTATGTCAGCCTATGAAAAACTGTAGATTTGCACACGAAAACTATGCTAGCTTTATGGAATTACGAAATAAGTAGGAAAGATTCATTGCATATTGTCAATGAAAACTGCTCGTTACCAGTATTTATAATTACTGTGTGTATGCCCATTAGCTTCTATGTCGTGTACGGGTGAGGTAGAATACAGTACCTCCGGGCAAGGAAACAAACTGGCCACAACACTCAATAATAATCAAGGAAGTCGGCCAAGGACAACTCATCACAGCAACTACCCTAAGTCAGACAAGGAACCCTCGAGATTATCTAGGGCATAACACCTCTCAAGCAAGGAGACAAACTGCCTTGTACACTCAATAATCATGAAGAAGTGTGCCAAGGGAGAAGGTTACGCATTCTTAGTCTAATTCGAGGGGATGGATCGACTTGGGGCCACGGCTAGACTACATTACCCCCCTCCCTACTCTCTCTGTTAACTACTTCACCCTTTCTACCCCTCTTAGCATTCCTCCTCCTTCGATCTCTCTCCCTCCTCCTCCTTCTCCTCCTCATTCTGTCTCCCCTCCACCTTTCACTCTTTCACACTACCGCATTTCACACTGTCGTATTAGCCACTTCTAAATCTTTAACCAGTACACTCGATATTATACTATAGTTTACCTACCTCCTAATTTGTTTTTACTGCAACATCTTCTGTGGTGAAAGCGATCAGTGAAAGCTATGTTTAACCTCCCTAGTTCGAAAAGTCTCCCCTAAAGTGAATAAACTCGTCTTGTGGTAGTAAGAACGAAAAAAAAAAAAAAAAAGGACTACGGTGACGAATTTTATGCATTTAATTCTGGCAACCTTCTGACGATTATATTCACCTAAGGACAGACATTTTAAAAATGGTTACACAACTTACAAAACCCCTTTCAATTCAAAAGATCTCCCATAAGCTGAGTGAAATCGTCTTGTTGTAGCAAGAATAAACAGCAACCAATGATCTTTAACACTTAACTCCTTCAGGCCGAGGGTGTCTTCTATAGCTACTTTCTAGCTTCAAACTTGTCCATTCTCCTTAGGACTGACGCTTCGATCTAGAAAGGTTTGACAGAGCTTCAGCAACCCCCTACATTTTGAGAGGTTTCCCCAAAGCAAGTGAATCTGTCTGGAGGTGGCTTAGCATGCGAATCAGTGCAAAGACATCATCATACTGAATATAATTGTTTTTTGGCGATGTGGGCTCCTATATTCTGTTCGTCAAGTCAAATTTGTATGAAAAACTGGCAATCAAATGATAAACTATTTCATAATTTTGGACGCGCTTAACCTTATCAGCTTGATGATTCCCATATCGTCACGCAACCTCCAGACGATTTTATTCAGTTTTAGAAAGACCTCTCGACGGGTAGAAGTTCGGCGAAATCTAATTGTAAGACCTTCTTGTATGATGATAATCGGCTAGATAGCAGGAATAGGAGAGAAATAATGTCATCGTGGGCAACACCAAATGATTTCCCTCATCTTTGAGTAATCCTGCCGATCATAAGAGTTAATGACTCAACAATGTTCCGTAGTTATCACCATTATCTGTTATTAAGGTACTACCTAGTGATATACTTGGTTTCCTTATTCGTGTGTTTATAAATGACCGGTACTCTCTCTCTCTCTCTCTCTCTCTCTCTCCCTCTCTCTCTCTCATTTTTCACTGCCATCGTCCACACCCTTTCTGCTGTTCTTCACATTCTGTACGTCTTGCTTGACTCTTGCTAACCCAAACAATATATATATAATTCAGCTTTAGGGATACTTACAGTAATAATTAAAAAAAAAAAAAAAACTATTCCACTCGGGAAAAACCTCCAGAATCAGTTCATCCCTACTCTCCCCTCCTGGATCCGCCCTATCTTCTCCCTCCACCTCCCCCTGGATCCGCCCCTTTCTCACCCTCCCCACTCCTGGAAACACCACATTCTCTCCCTCCCCGCTCCTGGATCCTCCCCTTCCTCCCCTCCCTTCTCCTATATCCTTCCGGTCTTCCTCCTCCTCCCTTCATGGATTTGCCCCACCCGTAAAGTCATTCGAGTCACCGGAGGCTCCCAATTACTTTTTTTGTCATTCTTTTTTTCCACGAACCTTTGGCACACTATTATCTTCGACGTTTTTTATGGAAACTGTGTCGATAATGGAGACACACGAATACCTAAAAAAAACAGCTAGTAGGGTTTAATCGCCTCCTTACTATGATTTTTTTTTTTTTTTAGCATTTGCTAGTACCTGTACCAGACCAGTTCATTTAACTTAGGAGAATCCCTGGTGATGAAAGGATTAAGATATCTGTCTAAGCATTCCAGATCGAAAATTTTATCTTTAACTAAGTACAACCGTCAGGAGGCAGGAAAAAAAAAATACGTCATAGTGCTGAGGGTTTACATGCAAAGGAAATCAAAAGAAATGGAGTGCTAAAAAGCTTAAGCCTTAGGGACCGTATTTATAAAGGATCTCAGCCAGTTCTTATTAGACTATAACATTTTAGGTTACCTTTTCGTTATCGAGGATCATTTTCTCTGCCTAACTTTTCTACTCAGATACTCACTCTGGTCTGGTTTCGAAGTGTCTGGCAGCTGTATGAGAGAAAAGAGTGTCAACGAGCAATACAATAAGTAAATAATGCTAGGAGAAGAAACTAAATGCGGCGTCAGGTCTCGTCCCAGAGGCTATTTTTTATAGTCCCCCCCGCCCCATGGCAGCAGGTGAGACATGGCCAGGCCAGGTTTGGTTAATTGGGAGTGTGAGTGGTGACTGAGGCCCCTTACGTGCTGTGGACATTCCAGGGCCACTCACACATGTATGCTCTCATTTACACTAGCACACTCACTTATACGTGAGCTAGTCACTCAAAATCACACACACACTCCCATACCTGGATTATGCAGTCACAATCGAACACAAGTATACACTAACTCCTATAGGGTAGCTACTCGTTATGTACTGATAAGCAAGACACTCACATTTACACACCCACAAATCGGTAACTTACCAACCTACCTAGCGACCTACACACACACACACACACACACACAGACACACACACACACACACACACACACGGAGTTGATATTGAATATTCCAATAACTGGGCACTGTACAGTAAAAATATTTTATAACGATGGAGTTAGATATTAGCCTTATGATAGCTTTAGCATATTACTTAGGGAATTATAGTACGGCACCTACTAACTGCCATACTCGGCTGATAGTCAGGGAAGTACAAATAATTAATGGAAAAATAAATCCAGTAGTACTCTGCTACCATAAAAATCTGGAAACAGGAGGTGCGTGCTTAGCCAGCCCAAGGTCACCGTGATATCGCTTTATGCTTAATCACGTGCACCTGGGACCACCTGGCCTCACCTGGCAATCAGTGACGGCACGCAGCACCACACCACACTAATCTCATTGCATGTGAAGGTACTCCATACTTACATATGTTACTACCCTGTCCAAGCCAAAATTAACACTCAGGCTCCTGTAACTCACTCTCAGCGTAATATAATCGTCTTGCGTTAGCTGGAACTTGAGCGCTAGAGTTATCTCGACGATGAGAAAGTTGATGACACCAGCATTAACACAATCAAGCTCTGATACTCACTTTCAGCTAAATAAAATTACCAGGCGTTTGCTGGAGTACAATACCTGAGCTGTCCCGACCATAAGGTTATGGCACCAAAAAAAAAAAAAAAAAAATCAGAAATACAGGGTGCCTCATACGAGTCTGTATGTGTGTGTGTGTGTGTGTGTGTGTGTGTGTGTGTGTGTGTGTGTGTGTGTGTGTGTTACTACGGCAAGTATCTTAAGAAACTACTGAGAAAAGGCCCTATCAGTAACCAGTATACTACTAGGGTACCATATATAAATGATATGCTGAACAGTATTTAAATGTAATAGCAGTTAGGCTAATGTAGCTTTGCCAACCATATAAAGATAATGACTACCCAGTACTAAACCAACTAAAACCTCTATAATGCTATTACCAGTAGGCTACCCTAGGCTACCTAAGCCAATGTGATGTATGGGATTATAAGTAGCCTACTTTCGCAACTTCGTGAAAAAGAAAACAAGTTTCAGTATTGGTACCAAGCTGAAACCAGCTAAGACTATTCCAGTCTGGAGTTCATATCTTATTTCAGGCTACCGTATATTTCTTTTTTCTAATGTCTGACACTTATGCTCGTGTTCCATAGCTACCATGAGTCAGGTGTTAATGGCTTAGTCTAAGTTTGGTTAAATTGTAAACTGAAAATGAAAACAGTCCTACCGTACAATCTATCTGATTATCAGGACTGGGAAAATGGAGTTGATAGTAGCTATATCTAACCCTTTCAGTACAATAACAGTATTTGATAATTTGTGTGCTGTCTTCAAACGATATTTTTCTGTTTAACGTGTACGACGCTGGCAGTGTAGATCTACGTCCCCTTCAAAAACGCCAGTGATGTAGATCTACGTCCTGCAGCACTGAGAGTCATTGCAAGCAACCAAAGTAAAATGGAAGGTAATATCGTGTCTCACAAACTTCAGACATATCTCCACTATGGTTACAACACTGATTTAGGACCACGGGAAGCAACTGAGTCTTAGCAGGCTCACAGCCACTCTGCTATGTCTGTAACCTTGAAGATTTCAGAGGTCGAGTGGCACCAACCTGACTTGATGCAACCTACTTTCTGGCTTTGGCAATTACTTAAATTAGTGCCAGGGATCTTATATTGATGTATTAAGCCCATTTACCCGCAAAAAAATCCAAAATTTGTTCACAAGCTCACTGATGCCCTGCTGTCTCAGTAACCTCGAAGATTTCAAGGGTAATGTGGCACCACCCTGACTAGATTCAACTAACAGTCTGGCTTTAGTGATTACTTTTATTAGTGCCAGGGATCTTCAATTAATGTATTAAGCCCGTTTAGCCAGAAAATAGAAAATCCAAACTCAGCCAGCGTAAAGGGGCATTTTTTTTTTTTTTTTTTTTTATGCCCATCACGGTAAGGGTTATTGACTTCTCGAATTGTAGAATTAACTAGCCTACATAAACCAAGCCCTATTTATAATTAAAGGTGCTTCTTGAATGAAAAGAATATCGTATGTTCAGTAGTCGAGATTAAAAATAAAAAAAAAATTGTGCAAAGGTAGAGATACCATACACAGGTTATGCCAAGGAAGTGAAAGTGTAGTATTCTAGGCGGCATAGGAAACTTCGTGGCACCTCTTCCTTAGTGATTTACTTTCATATTACACATTTACATCTTCTTTTCGTTGCTGAGGCAAGCTCTGTGGGCACTAAAATTATGTAAAAAAAAAAAAAAAAAAGATAAAAGACAATCAAGAGGGTCATAAGCATAATATACAGTAAACCTTTTTATCCTTTTCGTTACTAGTGCAAACTATGTCGGTATTTAAGTCATATGAATTCAGAATGACAAATACAGTATATGCGGTAATACATATTATAATTACATCCTAAGACAATGATGCTACGAAGCTTACAATGACTCCTAGAATACCGGTCATGTATTATATACCATCCAAATACACCAAAACCAAATTACAAATAGGCTTTACTAAATATTATGCCCGTACAGGAGCAAAGGGACAGGGGAGATGTGGCCCACTCTCTCCTTCCCCAGTGAAATATCAAAGAATCAGCTAAATATGAAAGCAGTTGCTGGAAAACTGTCCTACTTAGAGAGAGAGAGAGAGAGAGAGAGTGTGTGTGTGTGTGTGTGTGTATTGCAACAATGAGTAGCTCAAGAGGAATTATTTACCCATTGACCATCTTTCATCTCCCTTGATAACTAGAAGTGTGATCCCGATTACTGCCGGGCCCCATTGGAATGAGCTGACCCAAACCTATACTCATATAAACCAGAAAGACAACACATATGAGTAAGAGAAAATTGAATAAACTATTGGAAAGCCTACTCGAGGTCCAAGGGGTTTCAAGAATATAATAGGGTATAATAGTCCCCAAATGGAGCCTGAACGAGGGAACCTCTGGGGAGTATGTGAAGAAGATTATACGAAGGCCCCTCTAATTGTCCTGGAGGTTCTAGGGCTACAGTTCTTAACTTTTGTCAGGTGGTGCCCCCTAGCATTGGTCCACATATTCTGCCCACCCCCCTCCCCATCCTCCCGGATCCTGCCATCATCTGATTGTAAACACTTATTTCTGAGTCATTCCCACAGGCTCAACCAGACGTTAACTCAGGTAAATACAGGCTGCAGTAGCCCTTCTGCTGTCCAATATCCCCTTTTTCGAGGAATAGGGGGTAGGTTGGGGGAAGTGTATATTTTAACTGGGGTGCAGTCTGTCCGATAATTATTGGACTTATTTGTATATTTAATTTTCTCTTGAAACAACCAGATTAGATGGGGTATCTCAGTCGGTAGAGAGGACTACTGGGCCTTGGGAGCAGGCTGTGAAGCCTTTGCCCAGAGTCGGACACACACACACACACACACAAGTCACGCACTATTATTTTTGAGACATCAGGTCTACCAGGTTGAAAACTACTGCTATAGGGGTTTGGAAAAATTAAGTATATATATATATATATATATATATATATATATATATATATATATATATATATATATATATAAGATAGATAGATATATCTCTTCTCATCCGCCGTTTGACTGTCCATTGCAGGACTGGCCTATCCCTACCGAAGTGGGGACGATACAGCCAATGTATCTCTACCAAGTGGCTTAGGCTGTCTAGTAGAGATTGTATGTAGGGTGAGAAGTGCTTGTAACTGTAATTGTTGTTTTGGAGTGGCTTTGGATGTGTGTGTAGTCTGTGAACCAAGTGTAATCGACCGCTCAAGCCGACTGGGTGCAAGCATACAGTACTTCAGTATGCGACACTGGTTGAACCACAGCACCCCTTGTGTCAGCCAGTGCAGTACATGGCCAGAAGAACGCTTCCAAAGTTTATTACCTTGGCGGGGCGCGAACCCTCGTTTTACAGTGTACGAAAACGCACACTTTACCGCTGTATCACAGAGGCTCATATATATATATATATATATATATATATATATATATGTGTGTGTGTGTGTGTGTGTGTGGGTGGGTGGGTGGTGGGTGTAATATGCATACACATTTTTTATTTATATACAAGTAATTCAGCTCTAGTTGGATGCGAGAAAAAAAAAAAAAAAACATGCATAAAGCAATTACTTCATGTGAACGAACAGTTCACTTGGTCTTCAAACGACGCAGATAATTAAAACTAATTTTCGTTATAGTAAAAACGAATATGACATATAAATGCAATTTCGAAGAGGAAAGTAATGGTTCCTGTCGTATGTGTCTTCTTGGTCATTTCTGAATAAATCGGACACTTCAATTTTTTGCCTAGCCATTCTGACTGCACATTGTCTAATATTTACCACCACACGTCACCACCAGCCGACAAACTGTATACAGTACTATGGGCGAAAAAATTATGACCATACCTCCATCCGGCTGTCAGATGAAGTACAGGGTAGGGCATCTGCGTCATAATTCATGCTGGATTCTCTATGCCCTACTTTTAGATGAAGGGAATATTCTTCCCATTCTTACAAAATAGCTGTATATATATATTTTTTTACCGTCTTTTGTTCTTTACGTTGGTTTTAACATTCATTTTCAGTACTTCACGATACTTTGTTCCTGGCTTTACTCCAATTTTGCCAATGTAGTTTAGTTTTGTTAACCTAAGCCAGAATTCTGTGCAAACATATTTTGTATCAGTCTTGCTTTTATTGAGATTGGCTAGGAGTAGAAAAAGTGAACACACATTCGATGTCAAGCCAATAGCTGACACTGGCTACTCGTTTTCATTGCTACGAAAATAGTCGATGCTTTCATCACTAACTGACTGGGCATGTCTGATGAGAATAAACTTTACTTATTAAAATTTTGTTTTGGTGACATAACAAAAACCAAAATTTGCAGCCATGCTAATTTTTCTTACGTAACACGATTCGCTTCGCACTCTGAACTGCTTTACAGGCTTGGGTTTAGGTTCTGCACTTGAGTCAGGCTATCACATCCATTTCAAATTTCTATGACAGTAAAGCATCATTAGTTCATTTACCATCAACTTCATCATCAGTGTTATTCAGCTTTTCCAGCATTGTTTCAATACACCGTCGTCACCTTGTTATGACTCAACAACGCACTCAGTACCACTATTTGCCCTTCCTTGGCCGGTCATCACAATAATATCTTTAACTATTCTCATCAGTTTTACCGGTAAGTGGTTTTTCTTCCCTGTCCTTGGGGATAATACTTTATTCACTTGGTATTAACCCACTGAATATGGTGGCGTATTATTATAATTCATTCCTTGCTATTTCCAGACGATTTTATACAACTAAGGCAGGATCTTTTGTAATGAGTGGGTTAATGAAAGCTGTTTCTTCATTAATTCTTCTAGTTCTATATACGCAAATAAAATCTTTTGTTGATAGGAAGGATAA
>NC_137016.1:30471060-30638560 GCF_032717465.1 Coenobita brevimanus | reverse complement strand
AACACACATACACACACGAACACGCACAAAACACATGCACACACGAACACGCACAAAACACACATGCACACACGAACACAACACACGCGCATGCACACACGAACACCCACAAATCACAGACATGCACACATGAACATGCACAACACACGCATGCACAGAAAATGTGTGTGTGTGTGTGTGTGTGTGTGTGTGTGTGTGTGTGTGTGTGTGTGTGTGTGAACAGTTTTATGAATTTTAGTATGTTTCAACAAATATTAATGATTAGACAATGTATCTATATATTAGTGTGAAATTGCCCGAAAACAATACTTTTATGTATGGTTGTGTATATTTCAAGCAGAGTTATTATCCACATTTACTTTCACAATGCTAGAAACTGCTAACTTGTGTTTTTTGCAATAAATAAATTAAATAATAATACCAATTTTAATTTACTTTAGCATTCCCAAAACTGGGTCGGTTTCTGTATCTGTATATCTTAAAAGAAAACAGATACCAAAACCAGTAACGTAATTATTTTTGCTAAACCACAAGCGTAAACGGTGTTATAGTTTTTTAGTGCCCTAAGATCTCAAGGTACTGCAGTCATTCAAGCGCTGAGGTTAGTGACGCTGTAATTAAAACTGGTGAGGCTCAAACTGCGTAACGTGAGCCGAGTTTACCTCCTACGCGGCCACACCCAGCGGGGCCAATCAAGTGAGTGGTTCCTTCCCTGCTTTAATCACCGGTATCCACTACACAATAAAGTCTCCCCAGTTAATTTGCAAGGGCTACTGCAGTACGCTAAATGGCCTGAACTGGGCTGGCCCATTCACCAAGAGCTCATCTTTTCTGTCTTAAATCTTACTACCATAACAGTTTTATGCTTGGATCTGGGCAAACCACTGCAACCACACAGCGTCATTTTTTTATTCTTTCTACCACCAGACTGTTTTACTTCGAACTGGAAAGATATGATAAGACCTTAATTGGTTGTAGCAGAGGTCCTTCCTACGCTGAATGTAAATGTTTGAATGTGATCTATGTAAAATGTAACGCAGAAAAGTAGCCTACGTAGTAAAGGAGTTGGCTTGTACTAAGTGCACGGGTAAGAGTGAGATAAATTTACTTCTGCAGTACCACGATAGAGTCTCCTAGTTTATTCTTGCTACCACCGGACGATTTTATTATATTTAGGAGAATCGTTCTTATACTGGAGATGTCTGAATAATATCGTTGCGTATTACCAATCCCTTCACTACTCTCTCCAGTTAATTAAAATCGTCTGTTACCAACTTCCCCTTCACTACCAGGGTGCTAACCTAAGCTGGGTGAAATCATCCGGTATCAGCAAGAATTAAATGCATATGACGTCCTCTCACTCAAGGGCTTAAGCTCCTCCTTATTTACGAGTCACCGACACCGACTAATATCAGCTAGAATTCAGCTACGGATTTTTAATTACGGCTTATACTGTGGAGTTTCATAAAGGAGGGCCAAATTAACTAACTAGAGGCTTATGTAGAATTTATCACCGCAGTTCTTTAATCGTTGTCTACTAACTTGAGATAATCCGACTAATAAGTATCAGACGAGAATTATTAGCTCAAGAAAATATTTATACTATTTTTCATTTTCACAGGAGTCGTCATACAATGTAAATTATATGAATAACTTCCATTGTATTCATAGCCATCACCGATTCACTTAATTCAACCATACTTATTATACATTTACTCATTCACAAGTCGTATTATCCCGGTATATCAATTATTTTCCTCACACTCATAGCCTTAAATTAATTCACTTACTCATCCATACTCAATGTTGACCATGCATCGTACGCACAATGAGTCAAGATTAAAAAAATATCAATACGTGTACTGTTTCCTATTATACTCCCTTATTTCAATCACTTCAACCCGAGGACTGACGTTCTGCTATTCATCACATCTTCAGACGATTCCATTCAGTTTGAGAGACTACTTTCGAACTGGAGAAGATTCGTGAAGCCTCCCCCCTCTCCCCTCACGACTAGAGGGCTGTACTGAGCTGAATAAAATCGTTTGGTTGTTGCAAGATTAAACTAGAATATTACGTCCCACCCATGAAGCCACCTCGACACCCACACTACACCCACCATTTCCTGCCCAAATACCCACCCTAACACCCACACCACACCCACTGATTCCCACCCACATACCGACCTCAATACCCTCACTACATCCATGGATTCCCACCCACATACCCACATCACATCCACTGATTCCCACCCATATGCCCATCCTAACACCCTCACAACACCCATTGTTTCCCACCCATATGCCCATCCTGACACCCACACTACATCCGTTGACACCCACCCATATACTCACCCGAACATCCACAGTACACCCACTGATTCCCACCCATATGCCCATCCTAACACCCTCACTACACCCACTGGTTCCCATCCACACACTCACCCCAACATCCACACTGCTTCCTTTGATTCCCACCCACTTACCCGCCACAATACCCACAGTACACCTACTGACTTATTCACAAACCCACCCTAACACCCATAAGCAGCTTAATTCATCAACGTACTCCCCTTCAACACCCACACACAGCACTACAGTAACTCTATCAGCACCAGGATACAGACAGATGATTTTACTAAGTTCATGAGAGACCCCTGGAAGTGAAAAGGTTAACTAATTCTCACTGACACATCCATAAGGCCACTTGCAATACATGTGACACACACACACACACACACACACACACACACACACACACACACCATCCACCCTCATTCCCAGTACATCATTCAACTCGCTCCCACTTACTCTCACACATTCACATTAAGGGCGGAATTCTATGTGGCTTTGGAGATTCCGTAACACCACATTCTTAAAGACTTATTCTTCACATTGCATCTCAATATGCTCCCCAATTTCACGGATGCAAATTATGTCGATGTAAAAATTATTTTAATGATACAGAAGAGAATGCTAGGGCGAAATATGCAAAATATACTGCTAAGGACGAGGTGCTGGGAAGGTTCCTATGCCGCTGAATACCTTCACTCCCAAATAACGCTCATAGCCTCGTATTCTCGCAGGTTAAGGAAGCTCGCTAACACCTCTCCCTGAGCGATTTATTTTTAGATATGAGTGGTTGCTATCCTTTAGTACGTTGTTTATGCAGAGTATGGGGATATTGGAAGGATTAATGTACCGCAGCAGAAAATAGTAAGGAGGAATAAAATAAAATAAAAAGTGAATCGCCTAGGAGAAGGTGATAGGGAGCTTCCACAACCGACAAGAATACGTCCCATTTATTAATACCCTCACACACATCAACCAGCGTATCACCCACGAGCTTTTCTTTCCATAGCTTGACCACTGACTCCTTCCCATATTACAATAATCACATGCTCCTACATTCATGTAAACTAATGGTCATGAGGACAAAGCCAGAATTTGCACCAAATAAAGGGGTGATTAAGATTTAAGCCTTTCCTCTCACAGACATAATTTCGCTTTATTCTTGCAACTGTTAAACAATTTCGTTCAGCTAAGTGGAGACATTTCGTACTGAAGGAGTTGCATTTAGCCTTTATTAACTTCTCCACTACGAGACTTCTCTTCCTAAGCTGAGTAAAGTCGCCTGGTGGGAGGAATAATATAGTGAACAATACGTCATGGAACTGAAGTGGATAAGAAAATACGATTTTTCAGTAAGGAGATTCATGCCACCTGCTACAAACTGAAACCGTGTGAGCCTTAAACACTCACAAACATATGGAAAATGTGTGACAAAGTAGTAACACAAGATGGGGCCGTACAAGTCTGACTCAGTTCTTTAAAATACAGTTAAATAAGAACACAACACCCTCCCACTGTCTACAAAGTGACATATTTACACCCACCGACAACCTCACTCACAGTCCCAACCAATCGCAACCCTCCACCTGCACCTACATCTACACCCTCCACATACACCCCACACACACAGTCCCAGCCCACTAACTCCCACCTACAACATTCCCACCCACAGCTCCAGCACAATCCAACTCACATCCTCGCCCAGTCACTGCCCTATCTAACCCCACCTACTCACAACCCCATCAACTCACAACCCCATCTACCCACAACCCTATCCACCCACAACCCTATCCACCCACAACCCCATCTACCCACAACTCCATTCACCCACAACCCCACAAGCTAACTCCCACTTCATTCCACAGGCGGCCGGACAGACACCCCTCCACGTATCAGCCGAAGAGGGAGACGAACACACAGTCAAATACTTCTTTGGTGTTCACGCCAACCCAAACATAATGGACAAGTTCGGTGAGTGTTAATAAAGCAGGTTTGTAAGGCATAATAGGCTTGGTAAGTGCTGATTACGCAGGCATGGTGAGTACAACAAATTCTGTAAGTACTTATAAAGCTGGTTTGGTGAATGAAATCGGTGGTTATAGCCAGTAAAGTGCGCCTTGTGAGTGCGTGACGAGTGAGCGAGCGTTTGTACATACTCCTGTCATCATGATTTCATGTTGATATAAACTTTCATAGTCTCTGGTGAGGTAGCTGAACAATAACAGAAGAATAACTGAGCTAAAATATTTACTTTGACACGTTTTCTTCTATCTCACACACACCCTTGTTGATTTCGCCTCCTAAACGTAGGAAAAAAGTTCCTGTAAAATTATGAGCGTAATATTCGGCATTTAATTGCTAGGATTCATAAAAGAAAACAGTGTTACAACAGGAAATCATTTTTTTTTTTTTAATCAGTTTCATAGTGGAGCATGTCAACTGAAGCCCTTGGTACATTCCCTTGGAAAGCTGGGATTCCAAGTTTTTTGTCTGTTTGTTTGTTTCATGAGTAAATATACCTGTATATCCAAACACAAAATTTATTGAATTTATCTACTACCTGCTGAAAGAATCTCTTCTCCATCTCACATAGTAGAAAAGTTACTTGCCTCTAAAGACCATCGCGGTCGGGCCGTGTCCTTTCGGGCCAGGCCGGGTCGTGTCAGGCCCCTCATTTCTCGGCTGAACGTAAACATCGCTACGCTACGCTTGCTCGATTCACGCGCTGCGCTCGCCAGCTCGTAACAAGATTAGTGTGTGTTTGCAGTTTGGTGAGTGAGTGCTGTGAATTCATTGAGTTAATAAGACTAGTGAGTGTTGATGTGGCAGGTCTGGTGAATGTACGATGTTCGGTGAATATGACAATATCAGTGAGTGCCGTTTGGTCATAAGTTCGTTGAGTGATCAGTATCTCCACCTCTGTCACGGACACTTCAGGAAGCTGATGAATCTCGAATTAGTAGCGTTCAAAATTTGATACCCAATGAGATTGAGTGATGATCGTTTTTTAGTTTATTTTTTCTACTATCAGACGACTATATTTTACTTATGATAGACCTCTCGTACTTAATAGGGATATATATATAACCCTATGATTTCTAAAACTCTCCCCTAAACTGACTGATTTCTTGTGAATATACCAAGAATAAAATAAAATATATGTAACCTTAGAGCTTTATGCTTAAAACTTAAACTGCAAAGGGGAAGACAAGGCTCTAATTTACAAGGGACACCAATGGTTGCTAGCAGTAATCAGCATGCGTCCTACAATATAGAGCGAAGTCAGCAACAGTACTGAGTTTGACACATGTATTATGTTTAGTTGCTTTAATGACTAGTTAACTTTTCCGGCATGATTACTTTTTTAATATCCTGTTATCTACTGGCTATTTTATTCAGCTAATGGAAACAGTCCCATAATGGATGACTCAATAGTTTAAGGCCTAGTCATGTGACAGATGTAATTTGCTAAGTGGTTTTAATGGCCAGTTATTACCTTGCGTAGTATTTACAGAGGCTTCAGGTACAATTATTTTCTTTTTGCACTTGAAAAATGTGACAGCGTAGATCTCAGGGTTAGTAGGCCAGCTGGAATATACATATGAAAAACTGAATTTGTTTTAAAAATATCATGTGATAACTAATTAATTTATGAGAGAGACTTTAGCAGTGTAACGAATCTTTGTGATGAGCTAGAAATAATTCTTTATTGAATATAACTGAAAGGGTAAAATTTTACTTGTGGACTCTCATTGGCATTTTATTAAAATACTACATATATTATGTTTGGTGTTATCTGAATTTTTTTGACCATTTTCATCACAATACTACTTAAAATTAGGGAAGGAAATGTCCAAGAGGAAATACTACCTACTACATGAAAAAAAATAAATAAATTCACAAGTAAAATAATACCATAGATAGTTTTTCCTGCAGTTACATTTTATCCTCTTTACCCTCCCCTTCCTTGTCCTCGTGCCCAGTTCCTCGCAGACGCTCACTAACGCTCCCCTACCCTCTCAAGTCCCCCGACCCCTTACCTCCACCCTTTCCTCGCCTCCCCCTCAACTCCCCTGCCCCTCTACCCCTGCCTCCCCGCCACCACACCACCCCTCCCCAGCCTTTACTCTACCCCTCGCAGCCACCCGCTCCCTTGCCACTAACTCGTCCCCCTCCCCGCCCACTAATTCTTTCCCCCTTCCTCCTCTCCCCTCCCATGCCAGACCGCACCCCCATCCACGTGGCGGCAGAGCACGGGTTCACGACCGTCGTAGACCTCCTGGCGGAGAAGTTCAAGGCCAACGTGATGGACCGCACCAAGGACGGCTCCACGTTGGTCCACATCGCCTCGCTGCACGGTCACCCCGACACGGTCATGGCCTTCCTTAGAAAAGGTTGGTGGTGGTGACAGTAACATATTCACAGTTTAAATATCTGGGTACGTTTTTTTCCAAACTCTAGGACGGACACCTTTACTCAGTTAAGTCGACTGAACACAAATAGATTATTCTTCCAGTTGAAAAATTTTCTCGAAACTTGCTAACCTAGATTCAATAAAGGTAACGCAGTCTTACGTTGAAATATAATGTAATTTGCTGTGCATGAAAAAATGTAATGTCTTTCATGTGGGTCGTAATTGGTTTTTAGTTATTTTTTCATGGTTATACTTTTATTTACACTGGAAAGTAAACGTTGTATAAATGACCAAGCAGGTGAAGTGATCTTGACTTTGGCATTGCTTTACACGACTTTCATTGCAAGATATAACTTGCATGCCTTCAGTTTTGGATCCCCATTTTCTGTATATGGAACATGGGCATACTCCACGCACACACGGGCGCGCCCGCGCGCGCGCACACCCACACCCACCCACACACACACACACACACACACGATCACGACCATCAAGTGATAATGACCGACCCGGTGAATTACACACAATCCCCATTTTCTGTATATGGAACATGGGCATACTCCACGCAAGCACGGGCACGGCCGCGCGCGCGCACCCCCCCCCACACACACACACAAAAACCGTTTTCTGTCTGTCTGTCTCTGTCTGTCTCTCTCTCTCTCTGTCTCTCTCTCTGTCTCTCTCTCTCTCTCTCTCCCTAACATACTGGTGGAGCAGCAGAGCTGAATCACATATCTTCCTCAGGTGTTCCTCTGCACATGCCCAACAAGATGGGTGCCCGCTGCATCCACACAGCAGCACAGCGAGGCCACGTAGGAGTCGTGAACGCTATCCTGCACAAGGGCGAGCATGTCGACGTTACCACCAATGTAAGTCACCCTCCCTCCCCCCCCAAAAAAAAAAAAATCCCATATTATACTCTCTGATGTGTAGGTGCCCGAGGCTAGGCTACCGTAGTCCAGCTAGATGATCCTCCTACTTCCCCTAATGGCATTGCATGGTCGAAAAGCCTCCATTTACCGTTTTGGAGTCGAACTTTTGAGAGGCTGTTACTGAGAATGGGGCGATCTAACTACCAGACCACCTGTCGCTCTCCTCGTACACGAAAAAAAAAAAAGAAAAAAAAAATTGTCTTTCTAATGTACGCACTTCAAGCTGATCAAGGCAACCCAAGCTAATGCATGACATTTTTCATTTTTCATTAATCATCCCACCTACTTTACTAGTAGACAGTGAAAATTCAGGTACATATACTCTAACTACGTAGATCACTCCTAGAAAGCACAACCTACTGCTTAATTTTTCATATGAACAGCAAAAGAGTAAAAGTAATTTTTTTATTATGGAAACTGGACTGGTTGTAAAAAAAAAAAAGTTTCTTGCATATTCACACTAAAATTGTTAATTAACTTTGTGAGCCGACAGATTATTACATATTTATAAGTAGACTGATTCTTGAGTAAGTGTTTCAGTATCAGTACCTCCTCAAACTGTACAACGACCTCTTCGCATCCATTTATGCTCCAAGCACTTTCTTAACCTTCTTCGCAACTACCTCTTTATTCCCTTTTCTTACCCATTTTATTACTCCACTTACCTCATTCCCACAATAACCTCCTCACCCCTTTCCTTGCTGGAAATTTCTTCTTAACACTTCAGTAACTATCTCTTCCTTACTCTGAAAAAGCGTTCTGAACCCACCCTGTTCTTCGCAATTACTTCCTTATTCTAAACACTTCCTTCCACTCTTCCACCATTTTTACAACTTCCTCCTTACTCCAAATTCCTCCTTGACTCACCCACCCTTCCACAGCTGTCTCCTCCTTACTCTAGCCGCTTTCTTGACCTATCTACCCATCCGCAACCTCCTGCTAACCCCTTCCAACCCACCTAGGAATTACCGTACCTGTTAACCCCCTTCCAACCCCCCAGGACGGTTTCTCCGCCTTGCACATCGCGGTGAAGTCGGGGAAGCCAGCCATGGTAGAGGCCTTGTTGGGTCACGGCGCAAACCTCACCATGCAGGGTATGTTCTGCAATTTTTCACAGTAACAATATTTTTTAGAATATGAACTGTTCCTTCAACAAACAAACAAAACGAAATAAACACACACACACACACACACACACACACACACACACACACACACACACACACACACACACAAAACCACCTGAGTTTAATATCCAAAATTCCCCAAATTCAAGAGATAAATTATGTAGGTACCTGAATTACCGTGGCGCTAATATAACTAATGACAGGAATACGCATTATAACAGCATATTAGCGAAAACATCACACAGCACCATTATTAATTCCACTAACCAGGATAAGTTTTTGTTTTCATTCTCCGGTGTATTTTATTGCGTTTTGGAAATTTTTTCGAAGTAGACGGGTAAGTATTTTGCATTCTTTAACGTCTTAAATCCGGCTGCGTTTTTTCTTAGTTTATTTTTTTTGATGACCGGACGATTTAGTTCATCCTATGGCAGTCCTCTTTTAAAGAACGGGTTAATGAAAGCTTTATCTGAGTTCCCCAGTACAAAGAGTTTCATCAGAATACTATCGCCTAGTGGCACCAAGAATATACATCAAAGAGGCATACATTTGCGAGCAAATGCATGATATATCTCAAAGTTTGCATCGAATATATAAATAACTGTGTAAGTTGTATCTTACAAGAAAAGATTTACGCAACAAACAGATTACAAGGCAAGTTCAAAACGAACTCACCCCGTATCGTGTTGTGAGACGATCCTGTCTCCCCCACTCCCCCAACGGCTGTGCCGTAAAATATATTTAAAGCTTTAAATGATAGTTTAATGATTACTATTTTTTTTTTTTTAAGAATAACAGGCTCAAGTACTTGTAATTTTCTTTTCATTAGGCCCAGCAATACAGGGAAGAGGCGTGGCACCTAGCGTTGCTAAAAAAGGAAAAACATCACCAAGGAAAAACAATGGGATATGTAACTGCCACTGAACTGAACGGGTTAAACCCATTTTCTGTAAATTCAGTCTTTAATATTTCCAGGCGGTGCTGCGAGGGAGTCAGCGCTTCACTTGGCCGCTCGTGTGAGGGACGGTGAGAAGTGCGCCGAGATGCTACTCAAGTCAGGGGCCGATGCTAACCTGCCCAAGGACGACGGTCAGACGCCCCTCCACCTCGCCGGACACCACGGCAACCTGAAGACACTCAAGATGCTGCTCGAGGACGAAAACGCTAAGCCTCTCATACAGTCTAAGGTACAGTAGCAGGCAAATTTTTATACCCATATCCTTCTGTTATACATATCAACCTCTTCTATTCCTATACGCTTCCTCTACCCATACCCTGCTGTTATACATATCAACCTCCTCTATTCCTATACATACCATCTTAACTACTGTATATCCACCTCACTGTATCCTCGATTTAAAAAAAAAAAAAAAAAAAAAAAAAAAAAAACAGTATCGGCATCCTGGGTCGGACAAGATGTGAAATGCTTCGTTTCTGGCTCAGTCATATAATATTGGCATACCGGTGTCGTATGCACGGACTAACTTATCCTGAAAGTCACCGTTCCTCTCAGTGCGCATGCGCCGAGTGGCCGTTTAGCTTCTATTTTGAAAGTATCCGCATGTTATCTCAAATTTTGTGCCATTTATCAACAACATTATATGAAATACATGTGTCAGGAAGATAGTTGGATGTTTTATCGACCTGTAGGTAACTATAGGTGGATATATGGATATATATAAATATATATATGTATGTTACAGGCAGATTGTGAAATTTGTCATTTCGTGAATTGAAATTAGTTTACTTTAGGTTTATTTAGGTTAGGTTGATCTAGGATAAGGTTAGGTTAAGATTAGGTTAAGTTTGGTTAGGATAGGTTAATTTAGGCTTAATAGAGAAGGGAACGGTAACTTCCAGCATAAAGTATGACACCGGTTTAAATCACAAAGATTCACAATGCCCATTATAATGCGATACCTTATGAAAGTGTGCGGTTAGTTATCACTATAAAACTCTGTCACTCCCGCAGTTCCAACATAGCCTATCCGTGTCATTTCCCGTAAATCATAGACGGTGTATCACAATGTCTTACGCTGGAATGGTGCCGATACTTTTTTTTTTTTATCGAAGGATCACAACGGCAGCTTCAACACGCGCAAGTAGCAACCAGAGTACGGCAGTCTAAGATAAAGTCGTAGGCACATCTTTCTCCTTATTAATATCCTTCCCAATTCATTTCTACCAAATATATCCCATTTTTTTCCTACGCACATCCACCTTCCAGAGGACATAAGCCCTAGCCTCATCTCGAGAACAAGTTGCACTCGCAGGCATCAGTTCCCAGCGTCTCTTTATGAAAATGATCGTGATCTGCAAAAGCACGTTGACCTTAAGCATTACTGGGATATCCTTAAGCACTCAGATCATAAGAGGTTTCAGCATTTACAATGGCTGGATGGATGCAAGGTGCATTACTGTGAGGAATGTTGTCCATTATGTTGAAGGATTAAATGGTTAAAAGGGAACGAGAAGTGAACAATTGGTGGAAGCACGGGTATGGACAGTAGCGATAGGGAAACTCGCTAACCCCCGCTGTAAAACTAGTAATTCTCTCCTAACTTGACAGAGCGGGGAGACTTCTCTTCACCTGGCCTGCATGTCGTGTCAACTGGAGGCGGCCAAGATGCTGATAGACCACGTGAAGAGGAGGAACGGACAGGAGGCGGTATCCAAGCTTGTCAATACAAAAGTGAGAGACAAGACATAAATGGATGGATGGATGAATGAATGGCGACAGAAAGATAAGTGATAGATAGATAGTTACATAGACAGACAGGAAGATTTAGCTAGATAACTGTGCAATATATATATATATATATATATATATATATATATATTAGGGGAGAGAAAGAGAGAGAGAGAGAGAGAGAATTATGAACAGTAAGAATGTGGATATTTACCACCACGTGATATTTATTGCTGTTCATATGGATAGTTACGATAATAATTAATACGCAATATTGCTCTTACTGAAAACATTACTAAACTGATAATTAAATTATATGCTGAAGTCATGTGTATATCATAAACTACCATTCTGGACTAATGATATTTAGAGTTACGCAACTGATTTTAATTTCTTGTCAATTCTTAACAAACGAAAAGCAAAATCCTTTATCCTGACCATCAATTACCCAAGTAATCAGTTGGAGTATGTGGCAGATGGGGACTCTCACCATCCACTCACTCGATGTAGTGCTGCTCTCAGGTGTCTGCCCTTTCCTCTCCTTCCTTCTTTCTTTCCTTCTTCTTCTTTCTTTACTTCATTATTTCCTCGTCCTTCTGCCTACGGGTGACTTTACATTCTCTCTTTTGTCTGTCTTTCACCCTTTCGTATTCCTTCTGCCTGTGCGTGACTCTACACTGAGTGACATGCCGAATGGTTTCCTGTACACCAGGAAACCATTTACTACGCTGGGTGGTAACCATATAACCAAATTATGGCGCCTGGTGGTTTAGTGGGTAACTGCGGCAGTCCAATCGGATTGAGCCGGTGAAGGTTTATATCCAAGGAACGGTTTGAGTTATTGCTCGCGCAATGTCACTCAGGGATGATTGAGGCAGGTCACTCTCATCTTAAATGTCAGGACCAACTTGCCTAGCCCCGGGCTCCTACGCTTCTCATGGGGCAACACAGGATTACATGGATGGATGCTGCAAATAACACATTACTGGGTTTGATAAGTTATGATAATGAGAATTAGTGTTAATGTGGAAGAGTAAGGTATCAGATATATGCTGTTAGTGTAAGGTGGTGATATTTTTTGAGTAAATACAGTACACCCATAGTTTATCACACCCTGGTATAGGGTGACTATGATGGTACTACTACTACTAAAACATTACTATTACTAATACTTAATGATAGGATTCCGCCAGCACGAACTCTTTCCACTAATATATCACAAATACTTTCTCCCCCTCCCCTAAATATTCCCTAGATGCTCTCTTCCTCGCCCACCCCCATCAGTCTTCCCCAGATGCCCCGCCCCCTGAGCTCTCCCAACTCCCTTACCATTTTCAGTCTTACCCCTTTCCCTCCCCTCCCACAATTCCCCAACCCTCCAAGCTCACTTCCTCTAAGCCCCCACCTATACCCTCCACCCCTAAACCTCCTAATCCTTCCTAAACCCCCCACCGCAGAACAACCTTGGGGAGACTGCATTACACTACGCTGCGAGAGTGAACTCGAAGACGCCGGGGTACAAGGCAGGTGATGATAAGGAGATGGCCCACTTGTTAATTACCAACGGAGCGCAACTAATGGTTGTTACTGCGAAGGTGAGTGGAAAGAGAGAGAGAGAGAGAGAGAGCAGATGTATTTGCTTAACTGTTGTCGATGGGTCTGCTCGACTAGACATACCGGGGTTTAGCAACAACAACAACAGTATCCCTAAACCTAATAGCAAAAATTAGTACCTAACAAGTCTTATTAAAGTGAGTTTGACACAAGATCGCGCACACACACACACACACGCACACACACACACACACACACACACACACACACACACACACACACACACACACACACACACACACACACACACACACACACACACACACACACACACACACACACACACACACACACACACACACACACACACACACACACACACACACACACACACACACACACACACACACACACACACACACACACACACACACACACACACACACACACACACACACACACACACACACACACACACACACACACACACACACACACACACACACACACACACACACACACACACACACACACACACACACACACACACACACACACACACACACACACACACACACACACACACACACACACACACACACACACACACACACACACACACACACACACACACACACACACACACACACACACACACACACACACACACACACACACACACACACACACACACACACACACACACACACACACACACACACACACACACACACACACACACACACACACACACCTTCATTTACAACGCAATATACTTTTTAATGCGCAATATGTACGATAAGGGTGATTATTCTGAAACCCGTATATTTCTGGTTCGTTCAGTTTGCTCAGACTGAAGAAAACAATCATTGAGATTAGGTTACAATTTCGCACAGAAAATATAGGGTTAAATACTTCAGAATTATCTTTGCTTTTACCTGATATATTTTTCTTGTTAAACTGATGAACTGGGAAAAATACATCCTACCTTACAGTCGTATTTCCTCTATTTTTTTCTTAATATTTCTGTTCTTCAATTTCTCTTCTGTTTATCAAATCTCTCTCTCTCTCTCTCTCTCTCTCTCTCTCTCTCTCTCTCACCACTGACTCCTTCCTTCACAGACCTCGGAGACTCCCATCCATTATGTGTCCACCTCAGGCAACGAAGAGATCCTGGATGAGATGTTAAGGTTTACGCCCCCGGAGAAGGTAAGTATATTCATTTCCTTTTTTATTTTCTTTCTTTTTTCAACAACTAGCTATTACTTCACAATAATTTTTTTTTACTCCTAGTACCACGAAACGATCTTATCTAAATTAGGAGATACCTATCGCACGGAAGGAATAAGAAGCAAAGTCCATTAGAAACACTCGCCATTAACCCTTCCGGTAAGACTATTAATATTTTCCCCTTTATCTTCCTTCCACCAGACGATTTGTTCAGCTTGGAAAAAAAATCTTGCAGGAAAGAGGTCACTGTATATTTTTTTACCTGTCTCATTTTCACTACGGCCTCATTCAAAGGGAGGGCCATAAGTAAAGACATAGCTGAAACATAAGGACATAGTGTGCAGTGTTTTCGTCTCCTTTTTTATTTTACATTTTGTTTTGTGGTGCTAGAAACCCAAGTGATCCAGTATTTTCAGTCACTATTTTGACGGTCAAACCAGGAGGGAGACAGACAAACTGGTAGAGACGGTTAAAACAGACCTCAATGGCTGAAAGAACGACACACATAACTAGCGTCCCACCCGACTCAGAAATGCTTGAACATAGAATCACTGATAGGCTGGTATTCATAATGCATATTGCCAGACAGACGGACAGACATTTTAAAAGAGGCTAGGACGGATAGAAAGAAAACAGAAAATCCCACATCAGACCCAGGAGATAATGAATATGCACTTTTCAAGAAGCCCATCCTTTTTCCTGTGTGTGTGGTGGACAACGGACAGGTAGATGGACAAGCAGACAAATTATAACCCTCAGTCCCACCTCAGATTCAGAACTTCGTGAACATGCAGTCGTTGCTATGCTTGCTCCCCTCCACTACTTATATCTAGACAGAGAGTAAAGCAAACAAACAGAAATTCTTTGCGTCAAGCAGACATACAGAACTTATGGCAGATAGACACAGACAGAGAGATATTGGCATGCAGACAGGTACTTAATTTGCAACTTTAAACCCACCCCAGATCCAGAATTTTGTGAACAAACAGTCGTCAAGACGCTGGTTCTCTCACCCATCAATAGACAAACCGAGACAGAGAAGCCGATAAGAAGACAAAAACATAGAAAAATAGGTACAGATAAATTTGCAGAACTTAGAACGGAAATAATATAGACAAATTAGCACCCCTCACTTCCATCCCTAGATCCAGAGGATAGTGAAGAGGTAGCCATCGAGAGGCTGGTATCCCTATAGACAGACAAACAAACATTTAGACAAATAGAACTTAGGACAGGCAGGCAAAATAAGATAGATGGATAGATATATAGACAGACATACAGATAGGTATGTAGATATAGGTAGGTTTTCGAGGGATATTTAGATACTGACAGACAGATGGGAGATAGACAAATACAGACAGGCAGAAATGCTCGTGGACAAAAATAGATGGAACGACAAAAATGTAATAATAAAATCATTCCCGTCCGCAGATCCAAAAGCTAGTAAACATGCAGTCGTCTCGAGGCTGGTCCCCACTCCTCTGCGCTGCGGACAGAGGGCACGAAGGCATAGTATCGACACTGCTCGACAACAACGCCAGGGTGGACGTATTCGACAGTGAGGGAAAGGCAGCGTTACATCTGGCTGCCGAGCATGGGTACAAATTGGTAAGTGAGACGGGTCAGGGAGTGAGACGTGTCATGTTCAACAAGGTATGTAAATGAGGACAAACGTAAACCAGCTGGGGAATGTAAATGTGTAAGGCAAACAGTGTATATGAATATGTCATTAGAGGTCTGTAAATAATAAGTCAACCAAAGTAGGTAAATATTAAGTCCACAGGGGTATGTAAATCAGTAAGGCAATGAGCAGATGAAGACAATAGGGGTACGTTAACGAGTAAGTCAAGTTAATGAGTAATGCACTACGGGTAAGTAATAGTCAACAAGGATATGAAAATGAGTAAAAAAAACAGGGATGTAAAAAAAGTAAGTCAACAAAGTTAAGTAAGTAAATGAACAGAGCATAAGAATTAGTAAGTCAACATGGGTACGTAAATGAGTAGGTCAACAGGACTAAGGAAACGAGGAAGTCAACAGGGGTATGTAGGCGAGTGAGTCAACGAAGATAAGACTGGAGATGTAAAACACTGATCTAAAATAACATGAGAAACAATTAGTTACACACACACACACACACACACACACACACACACACACACACACACACACACACACACACACACACACACACACACACACACACACACACACACACACACACACACACACACACACACACACACTCACACACACACACACACACACACACACACACACACACACACACACACACACACACACACACACACACACACACACACACACACACACACACACACACACACACACACACACACACACACACACACACACACACACACACACACACACACACACACACACACACACACACACACACACACACACACACACACACACACACACACACACACACACACACACACACACACACACACACACACACACACACACACACACACACACACACACACACACACACACACACACACACACACACACACACACACACACACACACACACACACACACACACACACACACACACACACACACACACACACACACACACACACACACACACACAGATCGGTACGAAAACAAAAGGATTGGGATAAGTGTTATAAGGTAAGAAAAGTGAGAAAAAAAAAAAAGGTATGTGTTGGTGAACAAATTACGAATAGGAATATAAAAGTGATGCAACTGTGTGAACGAAAAAAGAAGGTACGGTATAAGTAAAAATTTTGTATAAACTGGTGAGCAAGAAGTGAAACGAGGTAAAACCTTGGGAATAAGGATGAGTGAGCAACTTAAGAGGTAATATCAAGGTATCCAAAAACTGGAATGAATAAAAAGGTGTCGTAGATTTAGTGTAAAAATAAGATAAAGCATTGGTTTAAATTTCAGAGGAAGTGTAAAATGCTGAGTAAAGAGAGTGAGTAAGGGAGGGTGAATAAATGAAGAAGAGGAACAAATTGGTAAGTGGAATAAAGAGGAGGGACACTCGTTGGTGAATCGCCCTGTTTTCCACATAACTTATTTCCTAGTACTATAATTATTGCATTACATATTACCCCATAACAAATATTCATTCCCTATCTCGACCATCTCACGCGCTTTTATTATTGCTTCTCCTCTGGCATCTAGGAGTGTTCTCTATCCTTTTGGTATACACTTTTATTTCACCCTTGTCCATACCCACTTTTACTTCATCCTCTTACTGACTTCTCTTCCTTCTTCTCAGCTTTTATTTAACTACAAAGCCTAATTTCTCTAAGTCAATACCCTTGTCCACCCTACACAAACGCTGCACTTGCCTGTCACTCTCT
Organism: Coenobita brevimanus; assembly: GCF_032717465.1. NCBI lineage: Eukaryota > Metazoa > Arthropoda > Malacostraca > Decapoda > Coenobitidae > Coenobita > Coenobita brevimanus. The sequence continues at coordinate 30,620,892 of NC_137016.1, read as the reverse complement.
AAATGTGTCTTTTGCAGTGCCAGCCATTCCAACTTTTACTTTACCAATGAATTCCTTTCACGCACCCTCCCATTTTTTCCCTTTCTTATTTCCATCTTGCCATATTTCTGCCACTGCTTTTCTTTACAACGTATTACCCTTACTATCCTTACGTACCTTTCTATCTGATTCTCTAGGGCTACCACACTAACGTCTGTTTTACGCAGTTACATGTTCCTTTCATATTCCCCTTCCTGTCGCTCGTCAGCTCATTCTACCCTTATTGTTAGGTACCTTTTCTTGCTTGGTTTCTTTCTTTTTGGCCAGCTCATGCTGCCCTTGTTGCTGGTCGCGTTTTCTTGCTTGGTTTCTATCTTTTTTTTTTTTTTTTTTTTCGGTCTTTATTGTTTAATTGTTGCAAGAAATTCTACTCTTCAGATTTAACCGATTCCGACCAAACTTCGGCACAATAACCAGCCTATAACCTAGTTGTGTTTGCAAAGTTTTGGTTGCTAGGAAACTACTCGTTGCCTATCAACGATCGAAAAAACTCTTTTTCGTACTTTTCACGTTTTGAGCTATAGAAGCATTAGTAATGGGCGTAGAAAGCTCTGACTTCATTAGGCGTTATCTTGAGATCATTCCTATCGGAAGTCAACCATCCATTTTCCTCTCTCCCTTCTAGTTTTCGAGTGGCAACCCTGCGAATATTGGCCTCAGCGTCCCTACCAACCAGTACAGGTTTTCAATAATGCCCCCCTAATTCCCCAGTGGCAAAATGTAATTGAATGAAAGTTTGCATGATTATAGACATTGACTAGTACTACAACTTTCTGTTGAACACTTACGTGCTATATTGGCATCAAATGCAAAAATGGTGAAAAAAACAAACTAAAATCACGAATATGCTCGCGCTAAATGCTAAGGCTCCGAAGACCACTAAGCCAGGGACATGACTGGTGGAATGTTGCACTGGAGTACCTCCATACAAAATTGACATTTAGTGTCGAAATTCACTTGCAGTCACTGACAGCGCCACCTAGAAGTTGTACCTCAGGTGGACCATTCTGAGAATTTTGAAGTTCCCTAGCTCTGCAGTGGGTGGATGGAATCGAATGAAACTTTGCATGCTTATAGACGTTAATGAATACTACACGTGTGCTTGCATGACCTATGTCCGCTTGGTCAGGGGTCAAAGGTCAAGTAATCAAAATATGAAAATAGCTAAAATTACGACTTTGCTCACGCGAAATGATAAGGATCCAAAGGTTATTGATGGAGAATCATGACTCTTGGGTGCTGATGTTGTCCTTTGGTACAGCCATACAGGAGTGACTTTTTCATACCGGAACTCATTTCCGGTCGCTGGCAAAGCTTGGTCCGTTTAGAGCAGGCCATCGTCGCCTTCCGGCTTGTTCAAATTTCTTTATCACCCCGCAGATACAAGCTCTTAAACTCTTTCTAATAATGTTGGTATACTTGTGGATTTAATTAGGCCAATTTCCCCATTTTTTTTTTTTTTTTTTTAGCTGTGAAAAATGTTAATAGTCAAAGGATTCGAAAACTATCTCGAGTCACTCTTTCTCTTCTACTGGTACGCCTGAGAATCTATGCAGGATACCACCACACGATTTTCTCTAGTCGGGAGAATTCCTAGTAATCAGAGGGATAAACCACATTATCCTACGCATATCTTCTATATTCCCTGATTACACTTAAATCTGCTTTCTCCTCAACCTCATTTTCCCTACCTACCTCACTCCATCTTTAGGTGGGAAAAGGGGCCAGGTTGATGATGATGATGATGATGATGATGATGATGATGATGATGGTGATGACTTAGACACCATCACTAACCCCATAATCTTCCCCTGCTTTCACTTGTTCCGTCTCCCCCCCTCTATCCTTCGTCGATCCCACATCTATCATTTACTTAATTTTACTAGACCTCCTTATACCCCTTCCTAATCCCATGAACTTCCAAACAATGTAACCATTAACCTATTATTTATTTTTTCGTTCCATACCTAAGTACAGCCTTACAATCCAAATCCCCTTTATTTTCTTTCTTCCTTCAGCACTCCCAAATCAACCTTATTCACTTTTAAGCCTTGTTACTTCATTTTCCTCTTCAGCACCTCTTACATCCATCTTACTCACTACCTTATTTACTTTCGTCCATATTTTCTTCCGTCCATATCTTCATTATTTTTACAGAAGATGATCAGATGAGTGAAAAACGCATTAAATAATGAAATATTTCCATACGCTAGATTAAAGCTGTATTCCAGTCATTAAAAAGTCTGTAATAATTCCAACTGCTGCAGGTTGAAGTTTGGAGGAACAAAGAGAAGCTTATTTCCTTTCCTCCACATTTCCTTTTTTTTTTTCTTTTTTTTTTTTCCCCCCACACCTAACTGCTTTCCTCTCTCAACACCTGCTAAACCTGCCTCCTGCCCCCACCAGGTATGCAACGCCCTCCTGCAGCACAAGGCATTCGTCAACGCCCGCAGTATGACAGGACTCACTGCGCTCCACCTAGCGGCCAGTAAGGGCTACAACGACTTGGTTTCCTCCCTCATTACGCAGGCACACGCGCAGAAAGACTCCCTGACACTGGTACGTCTTTATGGTCGTATTTTTAACCCTTTGAGACTGATGACGCTTATTTATGGCATATTTTTTCTACCTCCAGATTATATTTTTTAGCATTAGAGAAACCATTTAAAGCGACGGATTAGAAACAGTCTTCAGGAGTCTCATCACAACCGAATTTTTCTCCGTAACCTGAATAGAAATATTAGAAAGCAGCAGGAATAAAACTAAGTATCTAGATTTTGAACGTATAATACTGAGAGGGCAAAAGGTGCAGGTAAACCTCTAATTAATAAGAGTCACTTTTAAAATATATACCTGTGAGCAAAGGAAATGGTTGGACTGCCTTTCACTGTACATATAAAACACAAACACCAACAAGACTTTAGTTAAACTATTTAAATTTCCATAATGTATATGAACAATAAAAAAAAAAAAAAAATGGAGGTTTGCTTTCCTCTGTCACGATCTCAGACAATACGGCCTCCTTGTTAAGTTTAATGTTGCGTCAAATTGATTTCTGGTTCATGAATCTTGATGAGTCCTCAGTCTTACATTGTTTTCTTTTTCTTTGCAATTTATGAATTACCCTTTGGATTTAATCCCTCTGCTGTACATAATTAGAAAAATGTCCATACTGCATCTACGCTTAGTCATGTAATGGGTCCACAGTACAGATTTAGAAAAGCTTCCATTATACACATACACTAATATCTTTACTCTTCAGAATTCTAGAAGCGTCGATCCTACACATACACTTATACATTAATAAAGACTTTCTCAAACTTGGGTAGGAAAACAAAGATGCAGGTCTGTTGTCTCTATTCTTGTTGTCCCTGGTAACTGGCGTGTATTGGCTTATTAGACAAGACAGATTTCTTTTCTGACCAGCAGAGCGAGAAGCTGGAAAGTGGGAAAGGTCTCAGAGACGTGATATTTGCTGTCTTGTGTCAAATTATGAAAGTATTCTACCGGATAACTGAGCGAATTCGATAATCTCTTGGAAAAACTGAGAGTTTGATAATCTAATTTTGTTGTAATCTAATTTGTGTGTGTGTGTGTGTGTGTGTGTGTGTGTGTGTGTGTGTGTGTGTGTGTGTGTGTGTGTGTGTGTGTGTGTGTGCGCGCGCTCTTACGGGGAGATCTTTGTAATGACGGGGTAAATGGAGACTATACTTAATTCACTGCGAAAAGTCTCCCCTAAGCTGAATAAAATCGTCAATAGATGGCAGGAATAATATGATGAGGACGTCATGGGATTTGTTAATGACCCTTCAGGCATAAATCACAACCTTTCTTCCTCTCCTCCTCACAGAAGCTAAATGAATAAATAAATAATAAATGAATAAAACTCCACCTGGTGGCAGAGGAGCACTAGCTAGAGGTCCAGGATGATTGTCTGCCTTAACAATCCTCGCTCAGCCGATAGCCATAAAGTTAACCCATCTTTCTCTCTTCTCACAGAAAAAATAAATAAATAAATAACCCAGATTTTCCTATCACAGAAAAAAGCAAGCATCCCTGCACCTACTACCCTAGGAGGGCCAACAAGAAGTTTACTTTAATGAACCTCGTGAAATCGATAGGCATAAATCTAACTCTTCCTATTTGCCTCACAGAAAAAGCAAACACCCCTGCACCTAGCGGCAGAGGAGGGCCAGCTGGAGGTGTGCGATACCTTGCTACAGCTGGGCGCCGACACCAACGTGACTAACGACGCGGGCCAGAAGGCAGTGCACGTGGCCGCTCTGAACAACAACTCCGAGGTGGTGAAACTCTTCCTCAAGGCATCCCCGGAGCTGGTCACCACGGCAGATAAGGTCAGCACGGGTCACACTTGTCACCGAGATCACTGGCTGGCTTGTAGTTGCTTACTTTATTGTGAAGCTCTTCCTCAATGCATATCTTGAGCTAGTCATCACGGCAGGGTATGTCAACCCGGGTCGCATTTTTCATCAGAGTCACTGGTTGGTAAGTTTCAATTTGGGAAAGGGCTGACTACTTACATGTTTCCTTACTTAAAACAATTACAGATACTATAAATTTCTAACTAGGCAAAGGACTGATTACCACCAAACTTCCTTACTTAAAATCTGGCAAAACCGTTAATGCCTACGTGGTAACTCCTATCTTAAAAAAAAAAAAATACGATTGATTCCCTGCTGGAACTATGCTTTGTTTTTGTAGGAAAGAGAAGAAAAGACTAATTAGAGTCGTTTCATGGCTCCTGTTCCTCCTACAAAAAAAAAGATAAAAAAATCTAAATTACGATAGGAAAATTATTATTTTTTTCTCTCTCATGAAGAACGGGGAAAGGAAACTGGAGAATCTTTCTGTGTCTAGTCCTTCCTGCGAAAAATGAGTAGAAGTTACAACAGGGAAGCTATCGCAGTTATGTTTAAAAATCCCGTCTCACTGGTTGGTGGATCTTAATGAGGGAAAAGGACAGACTGTCGTTATGCCTCGCTACAATGAAAGCAGACGGGATCGTATTTTTCATTATGGTAAAAAAGTAACTCCTGTCATAGCTGGAGACTGATTACCTAGGATTTGTCAACAGTGTGGATAAGTTAGTATAAGAGCACGAACACACGAGCTCTCGAACATATTTTGGCAACATGGCAGGCAACATGTTCGGGAACATGTTTGCAGCAGTACTTGGACAAATGTATGCAAACATGTTTCAGCGCAGCTTCGAACACTGGCAGCAGAGGTGATGGGGCAAGTGTGTCCATACCAGGCAGCTGAGACTTCATCATGATGTTGCCAACATGATCTGGACGCTGCTGATCCCAGCATGTTTGCAGCGTGTTCGTTACTGTGTTGCTTACATGTTGCCTTGTTGCCAGCACTTGTTCGAGCACACGTGTGGACGCGCTCTTAGTTGTAAATATCATTTGGCAAGCAACATCTTTCAATTTAATCCCTCTATATAAAGATGCCTTGACACACTTATTGCTACCGCCAGACAATTTGGTGCATCTCATGAAGGATCTCTCCCATACTTCGGTCGCCTGAAGTTGGAAGATTTTCGTCTTTTTGCAGCCCACTTCTTAGAGTTCAGTGTTAGGGTATGTCAGTGTTACGGTTCTACATCAGTTCCAAAGCAATGCCTCGCAACCAGCATCATAGTCTAATGATACTCTCTTGATACAGCTCTGTATTAAGTCCCTCTAATCCAATTACGTATTGTTTTTTTTTTTTACTCTTCCTACCACCAGATGATTTTTGCATACTTAGAAAAGATGTGCGATAATGCAGAGCTTGTTAAATTTTATCTAATTCCCCTAGTTCGAAAAGTCTATCCTAAGCTGATTATAGCTCTGTGGAGACAGTAAGAACAAAATATAAAATACGTCTATGGAGTGAAGAGGTTAAAATGTAGAGATTGAAATTTAGGTCAGATTAATATGGAAATCCAAGTGAACTGGTTAAGTTAGCAAGTATCGTATTACTTTAAACCCCTTTAACCCACTGACATAATGTAATGGTTTATTCTTGATACCTCATCTTAGGGGAGACCTTTTTTAACCCATAAACTCCCAGGGCTCTTGTGGGTGGGACAGGGTTGTACGGGTACTAGGCGTACCGCCCTCCGCCTATCGGCTCATAGTCGCGAAGCTCATAGGTTCCTACCCCAGCGTTCTGCCCTTTCTTAACTTTCGAAAATGCCCAGTTCCGTCCTATATTGAGGACACTGGGCACAAATAGGTTAAGGAAACCGATAATTTTGCCAGTGTTTAATGAATGGGTGCAACATCCCTCATATGGATGTTTCTTAAGGTGAATAAAATTGTCTGAGATGGACAAAACTATTAAAGAACGCGTCACTGGAGTGAAAAGGAGAACAAGGAATAAGATTCACAACCCCACAACCCCTAAAACAACTTATGTATCTAACGTTACGCAGTGTTGTAGTAAACTTTTCTCTCCCTCTCTCAGGACGGCAACACGTGCGCCCACATCGCAGCCAAGCAAGGATCGGTGGATGTAATAAGGGAACTGATGCGACACAACCGCGGCGTGGTGATCAACGGCAAGAACAGGGTCGGGGAGTCCACGCCCCTGCACGTCGCAGCGGAGGGGGGACATTCCAACCTTGTCAAGTTCCTCATCGAGAACGGGGCGTCGCCGAAAGCTGAGGACGGGGTATGTAGTTAAGATCCACATTCTCCTCGATTGAGAAGTTCTCAAACACCCCTTCCTGGCCGTTTTATTACTGTTTTTGGCAGGTTAATATGTTGTTGTATGTTTCTTTTAAAAATCTGTGTAAATGTAAGAAGGACATAAACTTAAAATGAATAATAAGGCGTGACAAGCAAGATAAATCGTTAACGAGAAGATGTCAGAAAGTTTCCTGAGCCGATGAGAAGGCAGTCGTAAGGGTCGTGTTATTGTTCGCTATAAAGCTTTCGTAACACATTGTCCTCAACGAATTATTTTGCCTATAACACCTTAATATTCTCTTACATGGAACTAATGGAAATTATGCAGATTACATAAAGATTTAAATGGCATACAAGGGAAATTAAAGTACCATGATATAATTCAACGCTAAGGAAGAAGTGTCACGAAGTCTCCCATGCCAACGAAAATAGGGGACTAAGAATTACCACCTTTATGTAGTATTTAACCCTTCAGCCGCGTATTACCTAGTTTGCATTTAATGTCGGCTAAAGACAGGCAATGCCACTATGATTAATAAAAAATGCAAGAAGACCCAAAATGTTCTAAAGTATCATGACAAAAATTTTAGCTGGACGAAAAACAGTATAATATTCTAGCTTGCAAAGGACACTTGTATTCAGCTCAGCGAAACTCACCACAGCCAAAGGTTTAAAGATGTCTTTTTGGGATTCTTCTTCGGTTATCCTTAGCATGTTGTTTGAGAATTTTAGGTGTCTTTTTAAGAGGGTTTAGCTGTATATACAATACTTTGTGTGCCATAAAGAAAGTTAACCTCAAACTTATGACGATCTAGTTTAGAACACCAGATGGGACAGGGGACTAGGCTGCATTCATTTTCACTTTATGCAATCAGCAACGAGGTGGAAAACTCTAGCTTCTTCCCCCACCCCGCCATAATGTGTGTCGTTTAGATTCAGTTGCTGGGTATGTGCCTTGCCTTTAGAGATTTTAGTTGTATGAATATGGCCAAAAGTTCTCATAAAAATTCTATTATACGCAGTTGTAAACAAATTATATTCAGATTCACACCGTGGTACTACAGAAGCAATGAGGATTATGCAATAAAGCATTATTTCAAATCAGGTATGATTCTATTCCTGTACACGGACAGACAGTGTACAGATACAGCTCCCTAGCACTTCTGTGGTTAACAAATCAAACGCTCGAAAATGTTAAAATAGAAGAGTGTCTAGAAAAATAACAGTCTATGCTTAAGTAATCTAATGTATAATTACATAAACTGAACAACAACTGAGTGTATATATGTCGTTTACTTTGTCATTTTTTTTCCCCTACATATGTCCCTCCATGTTCAAAATCCACCCTCACTGTGATATCTTCCCTCAGAACATCAGAATCTCCATGTTTTCCTACCGCCTGCATTTATAAATCGCACACCAGTCCTTATTTTTTTTTTCCCGCTGTCTGTCCAGCGAGTGAACAGTTAGGGTTCACTACATTACAGGCTCCCTGTTTCTCTAACTCCTTTTTTCCCCTCCCTCCTTTTTTTTTTCCCCTTCCCCTCTTCTTCTTTACTCTCCTTTTTTTCCCTTCCCTTCTTTTATACAGCCCTCCTCGATTCTCTCGTTTTTTCCCTCCCATTCTCTTCTTTTCCATCAACTACCCATCTTACAGTACATGTGTAGGCAGAAGGGAGTTCTTCACATTTCATTTCCCAGTTCTCTACGTCCCTCTACCTCTCTATACTACAGATTGTTATTTTCGTCCTAAAATACTAAGCCCTAACTCCACGAACGACAAGAACTAACCCCTAAACCAAATTTTCGTTTTTCCCTGCGTTTCTAACCTGTACGTGTGCGCAAATGGGGCTGACCACAATCCGTCTTCCTTTTTCCACACTATATCTGACCTGTCTATAAGGGTATCTACTGCAGTATTCCTGCCTGTCTCCCTACTGCTCCCTGCTGTTCGGAACCACAAACTAAGGCATTTTCCACCCTTGCGTGTGTGCAGATGGGTTTCACCGCTGTCCACCTTGCTGCAAGATACGGCCATACACAGGTCCTGGACACACTGAGGGAAGCAACCAGTCTACGCATCACTAGCAAAAAGCTGGGTCTCTACGCTCTTCATGTGGCTGCGCACTATGGGCAGACAGGTGGGTTATGTAAACACACACACACACACACACACACACACACACACACACACACACACACACACACACACACACACACACACACACACACACACACACACACACACACACACACACACCATATATACATGCATACATACCTATAAACATATATACATTCATACATACACATACATATATACAGTGCTTACATGCATACATAAATACATTCACTGTACACATACCTACCTACCTAATTACGTACCTACCTACCTACATACATTCATACTTACATATACATTCACTGTACACATACCTACATACCTACCTACCAACCTACCAACATACGTAAATACACACACACACACACACACACACACACACACACACACACACACACACACACACACACACACACACACACACACACACACACACACACACACACACACACACACACACACACACACACACACACACACACACACACACACACACACACACACACACACACACACACACACACACACACACACACACACACACACACACACACACACACACACACACACACACACACACACACACACACACACACACACACACACACACACACACACACACACACACACACACACACACACACACACACACACACACACACACACACACACACACACACACACACACACACACACACACACACACACACACACACACACACACACACACACACACACACACACACACACACACACACACACACACACACACACACACACACACACACACACACACACACACACACACACACACACACACACACACACACACACACACACACACACACACACACACACACACACACACACACACACACACACACACACACACACACACACACACACAAGCACGCGCGCGCGCGGGGAGGCTGGAATCCGCCTTCGGCCACATGGTTGGGACAATCCAGCTTTCTCACCGAGAAAAAATTGCTACACGTCCACAAAATTGGTTCAGCGGATCAAATTTTTATTAATTTCTTTTGTAGCGTTTTTTTCTGGGCTGGGAAGGTGCGGTCATGGGAAAATAAATACCATACGTTCCTTTAAATAATTTGTTGCAACCAGCAAGGTGATGGTCAGCACAGTAAAAATCATACACAAAAGGCAATTAATACCCTCATAATCCAGAAAAATTCATCACAGAGAAACACCAGCACAAAACGAAAGAAGACAAAGAACACTTTGATGGCCGCACCCACCTCAAACTTATCCTCAATCTCACCATATCCCAGATTGTGTCCGTTTGTGGGAAAAACCCCGAATGCAGAGAGAGGACAAATGATTTATTCGACGTTTCGCCTGTGACGGCTTCCTCAGGCAAAAGGTCGAATAAATCTTGGGGCCTGTCTCTGCATCCGGCGTTTTCCTTTCAAACAGTTACAGCCAAAGCTGTTTAATCAACGAGGCGTCCTTCATCTTTAGTCACACCCCTTAGATACCCCAGACTCAACCAAGCACATCCCAGATGTATATCACATGCACCACAGACACACTTCAGACACATCCTAGATACGCCCAAGATGCACAACAGACACATTACCAGCACACTCCACCTTTGAACACACTATCCCCCAATAATTTTGACGCTCACAAATTCGATGGATGAAATTTGCCGGATTTCGTGTTTCAAAAAGGTGCACCAACTCGGTAAGTGAGTGATTAATGCAGTGTTAGGGACACACTCGATTTGGCTGCCCCTGTGGGTGCGGCAAAAACACCAAAAAACACTAAGAGTCAAAACAAATATCATTACATTCTGCCCGTAGGTGGACCGGTAACAGCCCAACCAGTTATCAAACCTACATTACTCATTCTAGCTTATAATCCCAAACGCAGTCAACTTATCGAATTCAGCAAAGAAATCGAAAATGCATTAATGGAAACGAAAAACTAGCAAACACACTCATACACGCAAAAATTCAGATAAACGGAGAAAAACACAATGGAAACAAACACAGCAAGCCATGCATTTCTATCTCAAAACAGGGAACTCAGTGAAACCTAAAAGCTCATCAGCAATCGCAATACCATAGTTAGCTCTAAAAGGAATTCCGGAACAGTATTATATTTAACCCTGAAAAATTTCTGTAACGCTCCTGATTATTTCGTTTTCCTCCTTCACCTGAAAAAATACCATGCCTTGCCCAGTCTGTGGAACAGAAAAGAAACATGCACTCACACTCCTCACTCCCTCAGAGATCTGCCGTGAGCTGCTATCCCATATCCCTGCCACCATCAAGTCCGAGCCTCCGATCATCAGTGGAGGTCGGCCGTTCCTGCCTGACCTGGGTGCCGAAGCTGATCTGACCCCACTGCACCTGGCCGCGCACGAGGGAAACGAGGGTGTGGTGCGCATCCTTCTCAACATCCCGGGCGTCACTGCCGATGTTACCTCCAGGCTCAATGTAAGTCAAGGATGAGAGCATGTGTAATCATCATCATCCACATCATCGTCATTCCTCCTCGACATCATCATTACTTCCGCCAATAAAGCTGGAGGAGGTTATGTATTCACCTATTTGTTTGTCTCTTTGTCCAGATGATATCTCCAAAAGTTCACAATGAATTTCACTGAATTTGGTCGAAGGATGGGTCATGGGTCAAGAAAGAACTGATTAAATTTGGGGGCGGATCCGGATCCTGTGTATAATATCTCCAAAAGTTCTCTGTGAATTTCAATTACATTTTGTGGATGAGTGAGCCATGGGTCAAGAAACAATTGATCGAATTTGGGAGCGGATCCGGATCCTATTTATTCTACACAATAGCTCAACGGATCCGGATCCAGATCCTTTTTAATGGCAATGGCATTGGCGGAGGTATGTGCCGTCTGAGTGCTTTCAAATTATCACTGCCACTGTCATCGTATCCACCACAGTAATCTCGTTATACCGATCTATGAAAGTTAGGGATGAGTATTTGCACATCCTCATCATAGTCATCATCATCATCATCATCATCATCACCACATCATCCTATTCCCTACTAATAAATGGACTTACGCTAAACTAAGATATAAATTACTTTCTTTAGTTGTTCGCTTAACTTTTACCATTTTCTTTTTATTCTCTGAACTTTCGCTCACTATTTTCCTTCTCACTATAATCCTGCTCAGTGTAATTCTGCACAGACTCTTGCTGACCATTATCATACTCCAACCTTGCTCACCATAATCCTGCTCACTAAAACCTTGTTTACCATAAGCCTGCTCACCATAGTCTTGCTCACTATAACCTTCCTCACAAATCCGGCTGACTGTAATCCTGTTCATCAGAACCTTGCTCACCATAATCCTGTTCATTATAACCTTGTTCACCATGATCCTGCTCACTAAAACCTTGTTCACCATAATCCTCCTACCTATAACCTTTCTCACCATAATCCTGCTCACTATAACCTTGCTCACATAATCAGGCTCACCATAGTCCTGCTTACTATAATCTTACTCATCGTCATCCTGTTCACTTTAACCTTGCTTACCGTAATTCTGTTCATTAAAACCTTGCTCATTATACCTTTTCCCACTAAATTCCTGCTCACTATAACCTTGCTCACCATAATCCTGCTCACCATAATCCTGTTCACCATAATGCTGCTCATCGTCTACTCACCATGCTCCAACTCACTATACTTGTAACCCATAATCTTGTTCACCGTAATTAGGCTCAAAATAACCTTGCTCACCATAACCTTTCTTATCATATTCATCCAGATATATTTACATTAGAAACCATGAGTACGCTTTTCACTAAGTTTTTCTTCATTTTACTACATTCACATTTACAAATCACCCTTCATTCCATTACTTCTTGCAACTCATATTCATTTACTTATACCTGTATTGTGTAACATTTTTTCTTTCTAGTTTTATTCATAAAACTTCAATAGTTATGTTTCAGAAGCCATGGCTCTCCCTTTCATTCAACAGTTTCTTACCCACCTTAATCATTTCCTAATATTTCAAAAACCAATAATTATCGAAACGTATGCTTAAATTTCAAATTTCAAAGGGGAATGCAAGCCCATATTTACTGGAGGACATATGTGGAACGCCTGTGTTTATGAAGTATGGGTAGCCTGCATCCCACATTATAGAACGTAGTCAGCAACTATACAGGAACGCCAGATACCTTCCATCATCACTGCTTGCTTCAAAAATCACTATATGAAAATTTGGGTTTGCATCCCATTTTGCGATTTCAGGTTTAACCATACAACCCTAGCTGAAAAGAACTACGCACTCTCCTTTTGCTTTGTAACTTCTTCATTACTATATTTCGTTTATCCATGTTATTTTAGTACTGTACTCCACTCCCCCCCTCCTTCCCACCTCGACTATTTCCCTCTGCACTTGGCTTGTATGGAGAACAAACATGTGCTAATACTGATACCGTTTCCTTTCCTTATACTTCTCTCCACCAGCTGCATCTGGCTTATACAGGCTATGCTTATACCTATACTTATACCTTTGCTAACATTGCTCTTACCCCAAGGCTACATCTCGCTACTCTTAATTTTACTGGAGGTCATACTAATAATTATACCTGTACAAACACAAACACACACTGATACTTATACTAACACAAATACTTATACTTGTTCTTCCCAGGGCTACATCCCGCTGCACCTGGCGTGTATAGGGGGTCATACTTCAGTGGTCGGCCTTCTACTCTCAAAGTCTGGGAAACAGGTGAGGAGGATGACATCCCTCTGATCTCGTTAATGAAGCACCAACTCTCTCTCTCTCTCTCTCTCTCTCTCTCTCTCTCTCTCTCTCCTTATCTATCTTCTACCTATCTTTCGCATGCGCAACGCGCGTTTTAAGTGTGTGTGTATATATATATATATATATATATATATATATATATATATATATATATATATATATATATATATATATATATATATATATATATATATATTGTCTCTATCCTAATTTCTGCGTAGTTGTCTTCCTTCATCCTGTGCAGTCTAGATCCTGTAATTTAACTATGGTGTATATCTATCATTTTAACAGAACAGTTATTCTCCTCAAGAATAATATGATAACTATGATAATATCTAAAAATCAAGTTTTGGTTTCAGCTCAACATTGTCTGTATTTGTGGTTGTGTGTTCCATCAATAATCTATTAGAATATTTCAATATGTTTTTGCTACAGACTACCGAAGGTCACAGCATCAAAACAGTATTCATAGCCAGTAACTCTGCAACTAATGTAATATAAATTATTTTTCTGTATACATATATATATATATATATATATATATATATATATATATATATATATATATATATATATATATATTTATATATATATATATATATATATATATATATATATATATATTTATATATATATATATATATATATATATATATATATATATATATATATATATATATATATATATATGCCTAGACAGAAAAATAATTCACTAATTATAATTGACACAATTGCTAATTGACATAATTGGACATACTACGTTACTAACAACTGTTTGATGCATTATCGAAATAGATACTTGCTGGATAAGCCCACCTCATTCAGAACTTCTTTCCTTGAGACGATTTTGTTGAAAATAAAACGATACATCAAATGATGATAAAATCAACTTACAATTAGAAGCATGGTCACTTTAAAGTCCTGAAATAATAGGTATGCTATTTTCTTTATCGTCGCACTTATTCAACTGCCCACAGTATACTAATTCGCCATCTCCAGTACCATCAGCTATTGTGCAAGAAAATAGTATCTGCAGCCAAAAAAAAAAAAAAAAAAAAAAAAAATCCATTACATTAAAACCATACTGTATCAGAACCTGTGTTAAAGTCGCGCAACTAAAGTGCTGACCGCTGCAACAGGCTCTTTGCCTAATGTCCAGGAACACTAACCTGTTCTTTCATGGCTGCCTACAGGTGGCCAAGATGGACAAGAGGGGTCGGACGGGACTCCACCTTGCTGCGATGAGGGGGCACTATCATCTGGTGGCCCTACTCATGGGCCAGGGAGCGGAGCTGGGGGCCAAGGACAGGGTAGGTCAGGCGGAGATTTAGAAAGTATTTTTGAACCTTAGTAGTAGTGATATTTTTGTATATTTTCAAATTAGTCTACTGTTATTACCATGATTTTAGCTATTATCTTCTGTCGTAAAGCATTTAGCTAGGCGGACGTTACCTTCAGATGAAGTTATTACTCTGACGTTAACTAATAATACGATTCTTAGATCAGTAAAATGCCCTTCAGTAGTTGAAGAAAGACAACAAAATTTTCCTAACGCCAGGTGCCTTTACTTTGCTGAAAGATGCTTCTGTCACTGAAGTTAAGATCTATCTCATTTAACCTTCTAATGAGAGAGGCACATTTATAAATATGTTCTTGGCTAATAAAGCCAAGTATATTCAAGCGATAGAAACATCTAGTGAAACGGCCCTTGCTTAACCCTTTGGTGCTGGGGTTCATCCTCAGCTGAATAAATATTTTATGTCATTAATAAAGTCCATTACTGAGGAAATACTCTACAGTACGAAAATACTTCATTTCGACTTATTCTCTTCTGATTTCTTTATAAATTTCTCCACCTCTCCCTCCTCCCTCCACCTCCTCCTCCTCCTCACTTCCTCCTCTTCTTCCTCCACCCCATCCCCCATCCCACCTTCACACACATCCCCACCCGTACCCATACCTCCAGCCCCATCCCCCATCTCCTTCTGCTCGTCCCATCAAAGCCTTAGATCCTCCTCCCTACTCATCACTACCATTGCACTCCATCCCCCTTACCAAAGCTTCTGCCCTCCTCACACATCACTCATCAAAGACAGCCTCTTTCATCACACATATAAAGGCCTCCTCCCTTTCCTCTCTTCTCCCAAAACTTCTCACTACTCTCACTTACCAATAATTGAGAGATTATCCCAAATACCTTAATTCTTCCATGACATACTCTCAGCCTCTCATCTCATTAGTTTTCTCGTCACTCTTGTCTCACCGCTGACGCCTTATCTTAAATCTTCATATCTTTTCTTCACAAAAATTTCTGCTACCTTCTCCCCCAAACCTGATGGCTCTATTTCTCATTTCTATTTCGTCTGACGTATATTATTTTTTCCTCCATCTCTTTCACCCTCTCTTTTATTCTCCTCACCCCCCTCCCCTCTCCTACTTTCTCCTCCAATTCTAGAGGTATATTCCTCCATTCTATCTCACTGTTTCATTATCTTTCTCCTCAGTCCCTCTCTCCCTTCCCTCCTCTCTTGACCCTCTCTTCTCCTAACCCCTTTCTCGTCCTCCTTCACCAGGACGGCTTCAGTGATACCCGAGGAAGGATCATCTCATCCCTTTCTCTCCCACTCGCTCCATTCCTTTCACTCCATTCCCTTTTCCCCTTCTCTCTTCCTATCATTCTTTCTCTCCTAACGCCTCCCTCTACCCTCCTACGACGGATTGATACCCTTTACACCCTCTCTTTTTTTCTAACTCTCTCTCCACTCTCCTTCATCCTTACATCTTTTCTCTGTTTCTATCCCTTTCCCCAGTCACCTTCATCTCTACACCATCTCTCTTTTTCTATCCCTCTCTCCACTTGCCTTTATCCCTACAGCCTCTCTCTTTTTTTGCGCTCTCTCTCCACTCGCCTTCATTCCTACACCCTCTCTTTCTCTATCCCTCTCTCCACTATCTTTCATCCCTACACCCTCTCTTTTTTTCTATCCTTCTCTCCACTTGCCCTCATCTCTACAGCCTCTCTCTTTTTCTCTCTCTCTTTCCATTCGCCTTCGTTCCTACACCCTTTCTTTCTCTATCCCTCTTTCCACTATCTTTCATCCCTACACCCTCTCTTTTTTTGTATCCCTCCCTCCACCAGTCTTCATCCCTATACCGTTTCTCTGTTTCTATCCCTCTCTCCACTCTCCTTCATCCCTACACCCTCCCTCTTTTTCAATACTTCCCTCCACTCGCCTTCATTCCTGCACACTCTCTTTTTCTATCTCCTCTTTCCAACCACCCCCATCCCTATACCCTCTCTCTTATTAACGTCCCCATTCTCCCTCTCTCCCCTCACCCCCCCAACTGCACTTTCTCTCCTAACTCCCCTCTCCACCCCAGGACGGCCTTACTCCGCTGCACTACTGCGCAAGGGCGGGTCATCTGGAGGTGGTCAAACTCCTGGTGGAAGCTGGGGCGTCTCCGGAGGACAAATCCGCAGAAGGGAAGACACCCATTGTGCTAGCGGTGGCCAGTGAACATGTAGACGTGTATAACTACCTCATTAACAAGAAGCACGACTCATACAAGCTACTCGAAGACAAGAAGGTGAGGCCAAAAAACTTATTTCCCGTTGCTCATTGGTAGACCTGATACTACGGTTCAGCATCCTTTCCATAGTGCTAATTATTAACTTGTGTCATATGCTACTGTTAATCTCTTTTCACAGTTTAGAAATCAAGAAGAAGTGGCGAATTTATTTTAAATTAAAGTGAGAGTATACTAACGATGATCAACATAACCCCCCCCCCCCACAGAACACAGCTTCTTAAACCATATCACAGTTCCCTACATCCCGCCACAACTCTATGTATCACTACCTCAGTTTCATCGAATGACATATCATTAACTTAACACTGTTTCTAAATGACATACACCGTCTGACCCTTTTCTCTTCTCATATATATACGATCTAACCCTCAAAACCACGTCACACCATATTATATCAATTAATTTTAATCCACATTAACATTTTATCATCACCATTATCATCATCATCATCATCCACAACTACACAATCCTGTTTCTCACTTCCACCTAACTCCTTCCTGCTCAGTACGTCACACCACACTCTCCTACACTTCAACTTACACTACACACAACAATTTATATGAAAGCTTATATTGAACATGGACATATTCTCTCTCTTTCTGAACCACCTAATTTTTTTCTTCTCTCCAGTTCGTGCATGACCTGACCCTTATGAGCAAGAAACACAGCCACGCGCCCTTAGAGGAATACATATTGCTCTCTCCGGCACCTGTGGATCTGGCTACCAAGCTGGCTCACACACTGCTCATACTCTCGGACAAGGTAAGCAGGGTGAGAGGGAGGATGGGTAAAGAGAAGGAAAGGAAAGGGGGAAGGATAATAAGGCAGGGAGCGAGAGTGGGAGGAGGGTGAGAAGGAGGATGGGTAGAGAGAAGGAAAGGGAAGGGATGGAAAGGGAGATGGTTAACAAGGCAAGGAGGGAGAAAGGGAAGAAGGATAGAAAAAAGGGAAGGAAATGAAGTGAGAGGGAAAAGCAGGAGAGGGGTTATGTTGGGAAATATGGGGAGACAGCAGGGTTGGATGGGTGAAAAGGAGGAAGGGTAAGAAAATGGAATGGAAGGGAAGGCGGAAGACAGAAATGGGAGAGGATAAACTAGGTAGGGAGGGTGAGAGGGAAGAGGCGCAGACAGAAGGAAAGGAAGTAAAGGGGGAGGGCAGGAGAGTGGGCTACAGATGGAAGAGGAGAAAAGCAGAAATTAAAGAGGCGAAATGCTGAAAAGTGAGATGTAAAAAACTAACAAGTAGGGATGGCGGGCTAAAATTAAAGGTTGAAAGGCTGAAAAAAATAAAATAAAAATAAAAGTTAGGAAGAAAGACTGAAAATAAAGTGAGAATAAAGAAAAGGGGAAAATGATGTAATGGCATCAGTTAATCTGTAAACTTTACTTCCCTACTATGAACTTAGAACTGAATGAGAAGTAATACTTTTTGTAAGGACTTTCAAAAAGTTCTTATTTTCCCTTGATTCTGCAGATGTAACATTTATTTGTTTCATTTTCGAGAAAGTTGGCAGTGTTTCGTTTTTACGATTAACCCCCGTATACCGGTTGGAAGACAAGTTTTCATGTTAGCCTATAGAGAGAATGACCTTTTTGTTATTTCGCTGCTGTTGCATGACTGAGACATGCTAATTCTACAGACAAATATCAGTTGCTTTACAGACATTGCTTGAACACGCAGTAATGCTTGCAACGTAATGTATTCCTTTTATTGTTTTGTTTCCGTGTAGCATTTTTTTTTTCTGAAGTTTATATATTGTATACAGTTAAGTAATTAATAGTAACTTGATTAGTGCATGGCCATCGTTTGCCACTTTTTCTTTTTTTTTTTTTTTATACATATTTTGTTATTGACATTTTGAAAGCATTTTTTATTTATTTTTTTTTTCAGATAATATACTTTTGCAATTCATTGTAATGGTTTACAAAATACTGGATGGCATAGCACACCTATCAACCATATGCTTAATCGTAATAGCCAAAAGAGGTTATCAGAAGAGTTTAAGCATGGAACAGTCAGGGAATCAATTATCTTCCCCGTTATGTACGAAGGTTTTTTTAAACTTGCGAATCATAAGTAAAGCCTCAAGCGAAGTAGTATGTGTCTCGGATGATTCGACATTCCCGCAATGTATTCCCCTGACATTAGGAAGATCCTTTATTCCCTGACTGTACAGATTCGGACAAGACCATCACTCCACGTTTTATTCGAACTGTTATGAAACTCTTACATACTATTGTGAAAAGTAGTTGGACTTAAAATCGCTGTGTTCCGAAAGCCTTTTTTCATTGTCTCGTTATCTATCGTACTTACGTGGATCGAGATTTATGTCCGCATCTGTACACCTACGAACATAATGCTTTACCACAATTTATAATAAGCTAGTAGATCAGTATAGGCATGATACCTCTATTTACACGTATCTTCAGTGTATTTATTACAGTAGCTACAATAGGTGAGTTGATTGTTTTAACCTGCCTTTTCACGTATTATAACTATGTCTCTCCTCATCGTCACCCTGTTATGCGTCCTCGCTTCGCCCTCACCTGACCTGACCTGACCTGACTGTATCGTAAGTTATATATCACCGTAAGTGGCGTGGCGACCTGACCTGCTTCGTGATTTGACCTTGTGTGATTTCTTACTCACCTATCGTGTGTGTGTGTGTGTGTGTGTGTGTGTGTGTGTGTGTGTGTGTGTGTGTGTGTGTGTGTGTGTGTGTGTGTGTGTGTGTGTGTTCTTTCCTGCATGACACTTGACCTCAAATTATATTCCCTTTTGACTTCCTATATCAATTATCATGATTTTCCTCACAGCTGCATGAAGAATGATAAACTTGATTAGTTCCCCATACATATTCATTGCCGATTTTTCTCTCACTCAAGCGCCAAAGAAAATGAGCATATTCTTGCTGCCTACCATGATTCGAGAATAAGAATACATTTGATTCGTTGGCTACTCACTGCTACTTGTTGTGATATCAATGGTCTGGCTCCATTTGTTTAATTCTATGATACAGGCTTCATCTTTTGCGTTACTGGAATTATCCTGTATTGATTAAACTTAACCCTTTCATTGTAGGAGGTTTCCCCTCACATAAACAGAATGATCTGACGTTTTCCAAGTAAATCCTAAGGGTGACTCCATAACATAAAGGGTTAAAATTAATTCTTCAATAACAACTATTTTTCATCTCAGACTTAGTCAGATGTTCACTTCTGATTCTCATTTTGTACCCTAATGTAATTGTTTTTCGCTTCTCAACTATAATAATCGTAGTTATAAGAAGTATCATATATATATAACTAATTGCCTTATAGTGATGTGCATTACAGTAGTGTTGTAAGGAATTTTTCTAGATTACCATAAGTGTATTACATTATCATATATAAAACTAGCAACGATGATGAGAAGAATATATTACCGATTACAGTTTCTGTTCTCGAAGA
The DNA here is from genome assembly GCF_032717465.1 of Coenobita brevimanus. Taxonomy (NCBI): domain Eukaryota; kingdom Metazoa; phylum Arthropoda; class Malacostraca; order Decapoda; family Coenobitidae; genus Coenobita; species Coenobita brevimanus. The sequence goes on along the minus strand of NC_137016.1, from coordinate 30,600,204 downwards.
CATCTTTTTTGCTCTCTCTCTCTCTCTCTCTCTCTCTCTCTCTCTCTCTGGAGCATTCGTTCATTACGTACCTCTTCCCGACATTCGCTGGGTCTGACAAACCCATTTTTGGAAAGATGAAAAAGCACATTATAATCATACTTTAATGGATCTGAAGAAATACACAAAAAATTTAACCTTTCTACTTTAATCTGAAGCCCCGAATAACTCAATTAAAAGAACACCTACTTCTTCAGGGGTGATTAAAGAAAAACATGAAAAATGGCAAAACTTACCAAGGGATATAGAGTAAAATCTAATAATCTTATAAGTATAGCACTTAAGACCTATCCTTCGCTTCACAGTCTTACAGGTCCCTGAAGAATATGCCGTGGCCGCCACAACCCTCTGGCACATTCGTTCACTGTGACAGAGGCAAAAAAAAAAAAAAGAAAAAAAAGGGAGGCCATATTTTGGGTGTGGTACCCCCAAAATGGATATATGGAAAAAAAAAACATAGAGAGAGCCAAGTGACACTACCTTCCCTATCCAAAATGCTGAAGGTACTGGAGCGGGCAGCCGCGCTTCCCCTAAACCCATGCAGTTATTACATGAAATCTATAGCGCCGGGTCTGACACACCCAACGGATGCCCAGAAGGGTTAATGAAATAAACACAAAGTCACACGGGTCTGGGAGACGAAGTCGAGTTGTTTTTGTAACTTTAAAGTGGTTTTGTGAGCTTCTTAGCTGGAGTGCTTGAAGGCACAAGTTCGTGATCTTATCTCTCACTCACACTCACTCTCAAGCTCAGTCGCAGTCAGTCTTCCTCTTTCACTTATTCTTGTTCGCGCTATGCGCGCCACACACACACACACACACACACACACACACACACACACACACACACACACACACACACACACACACACACACACACACACACACACACACACACACACACACACACACACACACACACACACACACACACACACACACACACACACACACACACACACACACACACACACACACACACACACACACACACACACACACACACACACACACACACACACACACACACACACACACACACACACACACACACACACACACACACACACACACACACATACACACACACACTTCAGGATGACCATTCACACATCGGCCTCTCTGAACTTGTGAAAAAATAAGTAATCAAAGGAAAATAACTAAGGCAAGTGAAGAAAACAAACAATACTTACTGTAAGTCTCAAACAGATCAGTCTAGTTACTTCGTTAACTGAGAAATCACTTATTGAAAAATAAGGAACCCTTGCTTATTGCTGAAATGGCAGCACTACGATTAAAGATCTGTCAATCTTTTTAAGCAAATTACTAAATTTTCCGTGCGGCTACAAGAGTTGGCAAAACTCATATATATATATATATATATATAATTATGTACATACGTCCATTATCTCTGTCTTTAAGGAAACATTACTCTTCCACCATTCACTTCTTTATTTAGCCTTACCATTTAAGTCTCTAATTTTGGTATCGTTTTCTTATTTTAAACTATTTTCCAGCTTTACTATGCCAGGTGTGTGCAAGCCAGCGGCTGCAGAACACATATAAGGAGTGACTCATCGTGTGGGTCCGAAAGGTCAACTCTGTTTTCCTTTATTAATCCCATGATTCATCTGATGGTAGTTTTTGCTTAATCTTGTTACATCCAGACGATAGTACTGAGCTTACGGGATGCTTTTCTGTTTAGAAGTATTAGATATGGCGTTCATGAACCCGTTTACTGGAGTTCCTTCCTATGACGAGTAAATTAGTCTGGTGGCACGACGAATAAAAGGGAGAAGACGTCACCGTGTGATAGGGATTAAGTTTCACTCCTGATGCTTTCGCCTTCTACTTTTTTACGTATATCTGTCGCTACCAACACACTCTTTTTTATCCTCCTTCAGCAGCAACAAAAGCAACAACAACAAAACCAAGAACAAAACCAAGAACAACAAAAGCAACAACAACTAAACCAAGAACATCAACAACAACAACTTTCCTTACAACTTAAGACTGAGTGTTGTAGTTTCGTCACGAGAAGTTGGTTTGTCTTGTACCTGAACTCTGATGTATGCGTGGTGCGGTGTGGTGTGGTGTGTAAGCACCTGGACAATATCTTCTTAACTCTAAAGTGTTCTTTTTAACTGGTGATGTGTGTGTGTGTGTTCATTCTGGAAATTACCTTGCTATTAGGACTCATAGATGTCGATGCACAGGGTTGATCTTGTAGTTGCTGTCTTTTATTCTGTGTTTTCACGTTGACGGATGATATGGCGTCTGTTTGCACTGTTTTCTCAACTGTTGTGTTTTTGTTTTCGACGCTAGAGGAATTTATTCACGCGTGTGTTTGCAGAAAAGGCACAGCACCAACTACTTTCTTACTTAATCCTTTCGAGGTGACGTTCTAAAATATGTTCTTGGTACCACCAGACGATGTTTCTTCAGCCTGACATTTTTCGAACAAGAGGGCATGGATATGGCCTTCATTAACCTTTTCAGCATGACATATCTCTCCTAAGTTTAATAAAGGCGTCCAGAGGTAGCAAGAACAAAATAAAACAAGACTGCATCGTAGGGAATGGATTAATGACAATGTCTTACACCTCTCCTTAGCCCCTTATCCAATGTCGTTGGATGCAATGTCTCACACTTTTCTTGGCCCCCTCAGGAGAAGGAGAGCAGCAAGGACCTCCTGGATGCAGCCTACTACAGCGAGGCCCTGGCCACGGAACTGGTAGCCATCTCCGCCGCCAGCTCCTCTCCGGGGCTACTCCTCAGGGCCGTGGACAACAGAAACGTCGTCCTCCTTGACTCACTCATCGAACACGAACAGAAAGAGGTAAGGCTACTGAAAGAGATGTACCGTACTGAAGGCGGTGAAGCTACTGAAAGAGGTGTACTGAAACAGGTGAGGCTACTGAAAGTGGTGTACTGAAAGAGACGAGGCTACTGAAATTGGTGTACTGAAAGAGGTGAAGCTACTGAAAGACGAGTGCTTTAAAAGGCTAGGCTACTGAACAAGGTGAAAGAGGTTTACTTTAAGAGGTGAGTCTACTGAGAAAAGTCAGGTTACTGAAAGAGGAGTATTTGAAGAGGTGAGGCTACTGAAAAGGTGAGGCTACTGAAAGATGTGGGTGAGGCTAATGAAAAGGTGAGGCCACTGAAAGATGTGGTAAGGCTACTTAAAAAGGTGAGGCTACTGAAAGATGTGGGTGAGGCTACTGAGACAGGTGAGGCTACTGAAAGATGGGGCTACTGAAAGATGTGGATGGGGCTACTGAAAAGGTGAGATTAATGAGAGATGTACTTTAAAGGATTAGGGTACTGAAAGAGGTGAGGCTGCTGAAAGAGATGACCAGAAAGAGGCAGAACAAGGGAAAACACACACACACACACACACACACACACACACACACACACACACACACACACACACACACACACACACAGACTCTGAATGAAGTGTACAGAGAAAGGTGAGACTACGAAAAAGAAAAAAAAAGGTGAACTATTAAAAGAAATGAGGCTACTGCATGAAAAACATGGTTACTTTATGCAGGGGTACTAAAAGAGATGTACAAAAAGAAATGATGCTATAGAAAGTGGTTACGCTAATGAAAGAAGTGAGATATTGTAAGAGGTTTAGAGGGAAGTGAATTTATGGTGAGAAAGAGGTGAAGGTGCTGGAAGATGTGAACAGAAAGAGGAGAGGGTATTGAAAGAAAGAAATCAGGCTACTTAAAGAAATGAGACTACTGAATGAGATGAGGATGTTGAAAAGAGATGAGGCTACTGAATTTCTGCAACAGCCATGCAGACGATTTTATTCAGCCAAGGGATGGGGAGGGCCTAAGTCTGCAGGTAAATTATCAAGTTCCTTTGCATCGAAATTTACGATAATTACGATATTTTTCCTCGTGGAAGTGATCATACTTACTCCCTTACCCAGTAACTAGCTCCATCACCACGATGACGTATTTCTTACTTTTTGCTACCATAAAACGATTTCACCTAACTTCCGACTGTCTTATGGAAAAACAGGGTCAAATATAGCCTTCATTAATCATTCAGAAAGAAATGCCTTTCAAACTTTTAATAAGACGGTCTGGTAGCTGCAGGAATAAACAAGAACAAGACGTCATCGTACACAAAGGGGAAAAAAAAATCATTAGGCTGGGTGCTTAAAAAGAATGGTGAGTGCTTATAGCCAGTCGTTTTCAAAGACAGACTGAAGTAGCTCTCACCTTTAATTGGGATATCTTAATGATCCACGAAAAGGTCAACAGGCTTCATCACTTTATATATTTTCTTTTTTAGTTGAACCTTGCTGTGTATAGTCGATTTCATTCAGCTTAGGACACATCTACATTGTTGTTATATCTAATTCCCCCAGTTCAAAATCCCTTCCTAACCCGCATAAAGTCATGTGGCAGTTGGATGGATAAAATAAAAAGGCGTAATATGAAAATGCTGTGTGGGAGAGAGAGGTTAGAGTCCGGCCACTTCTTGCTCAAACTCTCCTTCGATTTGTTGTGAGTAGCCCGAAACGTTAGAGAAAGTAAAGCCATCAAGCTCTGACTCGTCCCCATCTTCCGTCCAACATTTCCACCAGTCACAATGGACCATCTACAAGGCGTCGTGTAATGATGGGATTAATTAGAATGGTTTGATGCTCCACGCTAAGGTCAACGGCAACACCAGTTTTAGTACGATGTCTTTTTGTTAATTCTTGCTACTGTCAGACTGTTTTTAGGGTATTCAGCTTAGGAAAGGCTTCTGTTGGAGTCCTTAATGTATATCTTATGGTATTATCTACTCACTTAAGATGAAAAATTTGTAAGCCCCAAATCTTCTGGTATTAACAAGGATAAAATAAAAAGTAAGTTATTGTTCTGAAAGACTTAAATATAGTGATGCTATACCATTTTTAATCTAACTTGGCTTAAAACTAATACTTCTTCAACATGAATGCTCATTTACAACAATAAATTAACTCTAGAATATGATGACTGTCACGAACGGGTGTTATGGAAAGGATCTACAGCCGTAGCATTTCCTTATTCTATAGCTGAACTACGTGAAATAAGTCGCAAAAGGACGGAAATGTAAAAGTTGAAGCCTAAGAATTTTAGGCCTTTTTAATTAAGAACCTAATTGTTTTCCCATTACGTCCAGTGGCGTTTTTTTTTTTTTTTTTAACCACATCACTCGGATGAAATAAATTTCTTTCTATTCTTGTTGCCACCTGACGCTTGTATTCAGTTCATGGTCGATCACTAGCTGTGAATGGGTCTCTGAAGGCTATATCACACCACCTCACGCCTCCTCTTTGAAAAGTGTTCTGTAAGTTGCACAAAATCTTCTTAAGATGGTAAGATTAGACTACAAACGTCTTTTGATTGATGGGGTTTAAATGTAACATATACCAAAATCACGAAGGACATAGGCGACAATCATTAAAGTAATTACACTTCAGGATAGTATGATTTACATGGGACGAAAATGTTGCTGATTTATTGACAGAGAATAGAGTGGCTATGGTGGTACCAATCTTAATTGGCGGTTTGGGTGGGGCACGAACCTCTGTACAGTGGTGCCACGTGTTCCATACCCGCTAAGTGAACGGCTCAGATATATGTAATAGGCATCACAATAAGATAAACACATAAGAATATAATAGTAATGTGTGTATTATAATATATGAAAGAACAGTAAACTGATTATGCGTAAAATATTTATACGGCAATACAGAAACGTGGCATAATTATTTTACAGTGTTGCTTAAAAAAAAATAGTCACTTTTATTGGCTGTTACCGTATTTCTGGGGTTGGTAATAATGTCACAATTATGATTATAAGATAATATGCAGGATTATAAGCAATAATATGCCAGTTTCTTAGTAAAAAAAAATATACATTAAACCCTCGTGAGCGGCAACACACACACACCCAGTCCGACCTGGTCATCTGTGAGGGATAGAGGAATAGGCCTGTTCGGGGACACCTCTTAAAAAAAACGCGCCAAGACTTTAACCTCCTGGGTGGTGTGGATATAAAGTCAAATTTTCAATATGTACATTATAACGTAAAGGAAAATAACCAAAATGTATCTTAAAATACCACAGACGAGAGAGAGAGAGAGAGAGAGAGAGAGAGAGGGGGGGGGGGGAAGGCAGACCAGGGGCAGTGTTGAGTGCAGCTTAGTGAGAGATGGAGGAAGGGAGGGAAGGAAGGAGGGAGAGAGTGATTGAATGAAAACAAATCATGGCGCCACAACAACGAGGTCATCTGGCGCCATATGTAAAACAATAATATTTTTAAACATAATTAGATATAATAAAAACAAAATAAAAAATGAAAGCACAAGTTTATAAGTCACTCATAAAAGAAACAAAATTCCCAAGGGTGAAGCACATCTCCCCAAGGAGAGAGAGAGAGAGAGAGAGAGAGAGAGAGAGAAGGCAGGCAAGGGGCAGTGTTGAGTGCATTGTCAAGCTGAGGGAGAGATGAAGGGAGGGAAGGAAGGAGGGCGAGAATGATTCAATGAAAAGGCGCCGTAACACCGAGGTCATCTGGCGTCATATGTAAAACAATAATATAATAAAAAACAAAATAAAGAAATGAAAGCAAAAGTTTATAAGACATAAAAGAAACAAAATTCCCTAGGGTGATGCACATCCCCCAAGGAGAGAGAGACAGAGAGAGGGGGGGGGGGATCGCGAGTATGGAAAACGTGGCACCACTGTACAGAGGTTCGTGCCCCACCCAAACCGTCACTTTAGAATGGTACGACCATAGTGTCAGTCAACGCTCCCCTTCAGTTTTCAGTGGTGAGTTTTTGAGGCCGCCTGTGTCTGAGGGAGGTGAAGCATGGAAGCCCTTGTTCTGGTAAATGTCAGAGTATCCTTCCCTCCTTCACTCTCTTAACCATCATCATTATCATTGTTATTCTCTCTCTCTCTCTCTCTCTCTCTCTCTCTCTCTCTCTTTGTTGGCATGCTCTCTGCTACAGTGTTTTTTGGCTGACGAGTCGTTGTCTTCGTCTTCGCTCATTCCAACCCCTTTCTTTCCCCCCCACCTTTCCAACCTCCCACCTCTTTCTCATTTGCCTCTCGTCCATCCCTACCTGACACCTATCTCTCCACCTTAACTCCCTCTCTCCAAATCTCCATCCCTTTCCCTCTCACTTTCCTTTCCCAGTCTTTTCCTAACCTCCTTTCTTCCTCTCTCTCCACCTCTCCCTAACACATTTCTTTTCTAAAATTCTTAGTCCTCTTCTTGCCTACATTCTCTTTCCCCCCCACTTCTCCCTAAACACACACACACACACACACACACACACACACACACACACACACACACACACACACACACACACACACACTCTCTCTCTCTCTCTCTCTCCCCTCCACCACTTTCACCTTCCTTTCTTTCCAGGTAATCGCCCATCCCTCCGTGCAACGCTACCTGACGGACGTGTGGCAGGGCAGCTTAGACGTGTCTGGCTGGAAGATGATAGCCATGTCCCTCGCCTTCTTTTTCCTCCCACCCGTATGGATATTCTTCAGGTCGGTATTGACTTTTCTTTACAGCAAGTTATTGTTATTAGTTACCTTTTCTTACGAGACTTTTCATTTGTGCTACAGTAAATTAGACAGTAAATGCCCGATAAAGTTTCACTGCTACGTATAAAGCTCACTAGTCAGTCTCTCTCAGTCGCAGAAGGAACTTTATTTACCTCCATTCACTGGAGTTCACGTCGTCAAATCCACTTCGAAATTTTGTAGGTCATTACAGGTATGCTGAGGCCCTGACAAAGAAATTCAGTCCAATTGGTTTAGCTTCGGTCCCGTCTGTCAAGTTAAGCTCAATATGGTCCATCCAGGTCCAAATACGGAGGTGAAGTTTTAAATCAAGGTTTTCTTTCACGAGGTGCATAGCATTACGAAGAACAAGAAATTACGAGCCGCAAGTAAAAAAGAAAACACAGAACAAGAAGAAACCCACGATCATACAACATTAACCCTCTCGACACAGTGTCGTCTGTTTTGTTCTTGCTACAGCCATGCGATTTATTCGGTTCAGGAGAGTCCTTTTGAACTGTACAGGCTAAATAACACCCTTTCCTAATGCCCCCAGTACATGTTGTCTTTCATAAGTTGCACAAAATCATCTTCATGGTAGCCAGAATATAAAAGACACCATCGTACTGAACAGTTAGCAGTTCTGATGTACCCTCATTAGATCTCATTTTTCTTGCTCTCTCCCCTGTCTTATATCACATAACAAATGCTCAGTTACCAGGGGCCACATCAATATGCTTTGTTGAGTCAAAAACTGTAGATAAGACTGCTCATTTCATCACCAATCCTACAGCTACCAGACAACATAAAATTTATAGTGAATATTAACACGAAAAGTAACATCAACATAACAATATTCAGGATAATTAACCGTTGTATAAACTTGCTGATCGTAAAAACTGGTTAAGAACCTAATTGAATACTTCCCCCAAGTCAAACAAACCTCCACTGGTGAAAAAAATACGACCAAATATTTAATGATAACAATAATTAACCGCTATGAAGATTTGTTTATCATAAAACACCATGATTACATTTCTCAGGGGCAGTATCTATAAACTCACGTACACTTTAAGATTCCTTGTTTATACAACTGTTTTCACTTACACGGCGACCAAACACTTTATCATCAAATCATGCAGAACATTAAAGAGACAGTATACAAAAAATTTATCTGTGATGGTACTTAAATGTTATGGAAGACTTGCTTAATGTAAATTTGGCCAAAACCTTTTATACATAGGACTCCATGTCAAATAAATTTTCACTGCTGTTATCTTAGTCTCTGGGCTTGCGGGTGATAGTGCAGAGCTGAGCAGAAGTTGTGGTCTGGGGCTGAAAGCTGGAGGAACGAATTGCTTGAGGAAGTTTAATAATTTGAGATTGGAGGTTATTTGCTGAGATTTGTGTGTTGGGATAAAGCAGGGTGGAAGAGAGGAGTTGTGTGTGTGTGTGTGTGTGTGTGTGTGTGTGTGTGTGTGTGTGTGTGTGTGTGTGTGTGTGTGTGTGTGTGTGTGTGTGTGTGTGTGTGTGTGTGTGTGTGTGTGTGTGTGTGTGTGTGTGTGTGTGTGTGTGTGTGTGTGTGTGTGTGTGTGTGTGTGTGTGTGTGTGTGTGTGTGTGTGTGTGTGTGTGTGTGTGTGTGTGTGTGTGTGTGTGTGTGTGTGTGTGTGTGTGTGTGTGTGTGTGTGCGTACGCTTTTCTATCCTTTCTTTCATTTTTTTTTTTACTCGTTGCTTTATAGTTAACAGTAAGTCAAGACTGCCTCACTGATGGCGTTTGGTAGGATGTCTGTCTGTCTGTCATCCCTATTCTACCCCTCTCCCTACTGTAATTCATCATTTTCACCCTGTATCAGTCACGTGTGCAACGAGCTGCCCAGACTGCTGTTCAGTGAATACCTAGTATTCTACTAGCTCATTCTGGTGTTCATGAGCCTCGCTTCACACCCTTATCACTGAGCTCTCTCCACTCATCAGCCTCTCTCTCTCTCGCTTCACAGTCCTCCCCTTTCTTCCGTCTCTTCTTCTCTCACTCCTTATCTTTCTCTTCTCTCCCTAAGTCACTTTTCATGTCTCATCTCCCGTTCTTCACTCCCCTTCTCACCTCCTTCATGCTTACTCACCTCCCTCTCTCCCAGCCTCACCTCGCATCCGTCTTTTCTTATATCACCTCTTATCTTCCTTTTCTCCTCCTGTCATTTTTTCTCTCTCTTCTCTTCTTTCTTCACTGTCCTCCTTACTTCCCACATGTTTACTTACCTTCTTCCTCACTTCCCTCACGTTTACTCCCCTCCCTCTCTCCCAGCCTTACTTCTCACTTCTCTCCCCACAGCATGCCCTTGGGTCACATGTACAACGAGGTGCCCCTAGTGAAGTTCATCGCGTACCTGGTGTCGCACATGTATATGCTGGTGCTCATGATCCTTACTGTGGTCACCCCTCCGAGGCCTATATGGGAAAACACCAGCCTAATGCCAAATTGGTGAGAGAATGAGGACAGTCTGATTTGTACTGAATCATTTTGTCATGATGATAGGCCTTCTGTTACTTCGCCTTGTTAAAAAAAAAAAAAAAAAAAAAAAAAAAAGTCAAGTTGGTAACGTTTCCGTCATCCATCCAAACAGTGTTCTTCTAAATGACTCCTCTCCCTCACACATTTCTTTTATAATCCACGCTGAAAATTTTTTCATACTCAAACTGACGTCAAATGCTTCCACTCGAACTAGACAGGTAAAATTCTTGCATTACACCCTTTTGGCTTGCATTTTTGTGAATATCATACCTCTGTCGTATTAATTTGTTTCCCACGGGCAGGTACGAGGAACTTCGGTATTTTTCCTTATCTATGATTACGTTCCCGTGGCATGGTACGAGGTTCATTAACATACAATATTTTTTCCACAGCTTTGTAGAAATAAACAAATAGATAAAGATAAATAGAGATAGGTAAACAGATTCATAAATAAATAAGTAATAAAATTACTACCGATAAAGAGATTAAATACTTTCTCATAATCATGCACTGTCGTATCTCCCTCACTGTGTGGCCACTAATTACTCTCCCACGGGCAGGTACGAGTGGCTGCTGTTGCTGTGGCTAAGCGGGAACCTTGTGATGGAGCTGACCAACCCTGGGGACATCGCGGGTCTGGGCTGGATCAAGGTGTTTGTGCTTGTATTCAGCGGCCTCGGGGTCCTCGTCCACCTCTTCTGCTTCATCTACGTCGGCAGGGAGGATAAAAACTACACCTTACTGGAGATGCTCTACGTCAGGTGAGGGGAATGGGTAGGTAGGAAGAGAGACAGGGTGAGAGAGAAACTGAAGAAAGGAAGGAAAGTTGAGAAATGTGGGGTAAGGAATGGGTAGAGAGAGATAAGAATGAGGGAAAGGAAGGATAAGAGGTAGAGGATAAGGAACAGTCATGGTTAGAAGAATAAGATGAAGAAAGGAAAGAAAGGTGTGAAATGGCAGACTAGGAAAAGGTAGGGAGAGAGGAAGAAAAAAAAAGAACCGGAGGATAAGGAACGTATAGAAATGAGGCATGTAAGGAAAGAAAAAAGAATGCAAACGTGAGGGTAAAACCACCTTATAACCGCTCTTCAGTATGCTCTGTTTCCCAACTTATATTTTCCACGTTTAACAATCTGCCTGTTGTGAAGAAACACTCATATCAGCCTCAGTAGGAAGATATCTCGTTTTCCTTCTTTTCGTGTAACAGAATATAACACTTTTACATATCTCTTTTTAGCTGCAGTCTAGGAAGCTGTGCCATCCAATTATAACTATTTTACTTTGCCTTCCAAATCAAAGTAAGATGTACTGTACTGTACACTCATGTTTAGCTCTTAGCCTCACCTAGATAGTGCCGTCTTGTTTCTCTGTTCTAGTGACCGTAGCGATTGCATAAGTTTTAAAAGGCAGGAAAAATACTGCCTGTTGACCGATGAGAGTTCATACTTTTAACTCCTGAAATCACGAATTTCTTGATCAGCTGTCATGTTACTGCTGGATAAATAATCCTGTTTCGATTCTCCGGTCATCCATTTTCATTAATAGAACAAAATTTTCAAGTTTCAAATTATACATTTACAGATAGATGGTGCAACAAACACTGTTACACTGCTAATTGACTTTATGATGATCTTCAAATATATCACATAACGCACCGTATTATGAAGGGCATTTCATCGATTTCCAGACATGCAGATTAATGTGCAATACACTAATACAAACACAGCCACATATTTCGAGGCAATAAGGGTAACAGCGGGTAACAGTAAATAATCCACATCAAAATATCACTGACAAGGTGTGGGGGTCCGGGGTTAGGCTTCCGTAGTTCAGAACATTTCAGGAGGTTTGGCCAAAGGGTTATCCCACTTGCTCTGTCTTACCCCTACTCCATCTCGCGTCTCTACACTCTCCCGAAAGGAATATCTCTTAACAGCGGCAGTATTACATCAGAAAAGGTTCAGCCGTTCTATTTTAAATATTACCGCTAGGAAGTTGCAAGAATAAGTTACTAGAGTACCCTATTAACTTTAACTACCGTTAAGCTCTCTCTCATCCTACAAACTCTGTGTTACTCTATCACGTGTCACCCTGTGAGCTCTCTGTTAAGTCTTCTTAATTCTTGCACATTCTGAAGTTACTCTATTAACTTTCATTTAACTCGTAAACTATCTTAAGTTATTCTACAAGCTCACAATTAGCTACACTATTTGGAGTTATGCTGTAAATTCGTACTGTACACTATCTCAGCTCCCCGTCCTCTCTCCTCAGGAACATCTTTCTAGCGGTGGCTATGTTAGCAGCCTCCGTTCAGCTGCTTGACTTCCTCTCCTTCCACCACCTGTTCGGTCCCTGGGCTGTCATCATCGGTAAGCTCATGGTGGACTTGGGTCGATTCCTGGTCATCCTGCTCATCTTCGTGTTCGGGTTCTCCATGTTCGTGGCGGCCATATACAACCCCGTCTGGCCCATCTACACCGACTTCAACAATACGCATAATGAGGACTACGGCTATCCCCCAGCTGGTTAGTGCTTGATTGTTAGCTGCAGGTGCTTGCTTGCTCATTTTCGTGTTCGAGTTTCTTATGTTCGAGGCGGCCATATACACTCCCGTCAGGCCCTTCTACACCGGCTTTACAGCAACACATAATAAGGATTACGGCTACCTCCAAGCTGGTTAGTGTTTGTGTGATTGCTTGTTACCATCTATTCACTTAAATTTGGCCTAAAATTGCTATCTCTTGATCTTGAGTGCCGAGTTGTAACAATATATTAACACTAGAATGTGGTGCTAGTCACGAAGAAGTGGTACAGGAAGTATGCAGAGCCACTGAGCCACTGTATTTCATATTCTGCCAATGAGGTACGGGAAATAGGCTGCAAAGAGAGAAAAATCTCCTCTTTGTTAAAATAAACGAATTATAGTTGTGGTAATGTGCTTGTTTGTTTGCTTGCTTACATACCACTGCCGTCAGTAATTCCTTTACACCATCTAAAACTTTGTGGAAACCTGCTGAGATCTTGCCAGCTGACATGTAACATTCAAGCACCATTACTTTTTATCCCTAGGTGTGTAGAAATGTTACTGGTATATCAACTTATTTGCATACATAGATGCACACACTTTACATTGGTCAGGAAATCGTAGGCAGAAAAGACGCCAACGCATACAATACATTCACACATGCTCACACGCAAAATGTGCACGCAATGCGCTCACACACACACACACACACACACACACACACACACACACACACACACACACACACACACACACACACACACACACACACACACACACACACACACACACACACACACACACACACACACACACACACACACACACACACACACACACACACACACACACACACACACACACACACACACACACACACACACACACACACACACACACACACACACACACACACACACACACACACACACACACACACACACACACACACACACATTCTCTCTCTCTCTCTCTCTCTCTCTCTCTCTCTCATTTTGCAAAGATGAAAGACTCAAACCCCGTAAATACCGTCCCTCCTAAGAAAGAAGATAAGATAGCAAAACTCGGCCTCCTTTGAATTCGCGATGCCTGCTCTAAACACACGAGGTTTGGAAGGAAATTTCTTAACCCTTTCTGTCCAATGGCATATTATACTTTCCTTTTAATTCTTGCTAGCTCCAGACGATTTTATTAAGCTGCTTAGAGGCTTTTCGATATGGAGGGGATAGCTAGAGCCTTCAATAATTCTTCTGTTTAATTCTACGTACTTCTAGGTGAGTTTAACCCTTTCAAACCGGTGACATTTTGCTGTATTTTGTTCTTGTCGCATTCAGACGATTTCGTACAGATATACAGAGCACCCTAATTGCGAGGGGGTTAACGAAGGCTACATCTAAACCCTCCAGCTCGACAAGTTTTTCCAGAACTGCATAAACGCCTCTAAATTAGCAGGAATAAAGTAGGTATATCATAGGGAAGGGGTTAAGTTTCATTGACTTTTCTAACTAACTGGAGACAATAAGGCCTTCACTGCTTCTTCCACCACTAGACCTCCTTTCAGAGATGAATTATATCGTTTAGTATTGGCATAAAATGAAAAAATATGTCCGCCTGGCGATTCCTGGTGTGATATGAGGACGGCTCAGTCAGCGTTATCAATGGACACCCTGCATTTTTTATTAATTTTCTCCTCTCGCTGCAACAACGACGCCCCACACCAGTAGACTGAGCCGTCCTCGCAGCTCGTATGATACCGCCGGGTGAGTTGCTAGTGGAGCGCTGTTTCCTGACTACCCTGCCACAGACCACAGAGTTGGGAGTACTATTGCCCATAACGTTATAGTTAAGGCAAACATCCTTTATGCGTCTTGGTTATCGAATTAAGGGGAAGAGTTCAATTCATTAATATTATTAAGTTTAGCAAGACCTTTTTCTAAAACATCTCTTCCTCACAGCCTTCTCTCTCTGTCTTATACAATTCTTTCTTCTTCCTTTCCCTCTCTATGCCTTTCTCTTAAAGGACTCTTATCTCCCTTTCCTTCCCTTCCTATCTCTCATTATCTCCCCCCTTCTCTCTCTCTTTTCTAAAATATTTAAATTTTCAAACTCCCGTTTGCTTCCTAGTAATAATGCTCTCTCTCTCTCTCTCTCTCTCTCTCTCTCTCTCTCTCTCTCTCTCTCTCTCTCTCTCTCTCTCTCTCTCTCACCCCTTCTCCTCCCCAACAGAGGCCCCCATCCAGAACCCGCTACAAACCGGCGAGATGCTGTTTTTCTCACTCTTCGGGTTAGTGGAGCCGGATTACATGCCGCCCTTCTACAGCCACCCCTACTGGAGCCAGACACTCATGAAGGTAACTCAGCCACTTAAAAGAGAGAGAGAGAGAGAGAGAGAGAGAGAGAGAGAGAGAGAGAGAGAGAGTTTTCCTCAGCTTTATCACCATCTATATCATCGTCACTGTCCCCAGCACCTCTACAATCACCATCACCATAACAGTTGTCACGATTCTTGTTTCTGTCACCCTCACCAGTACCACTGCCAATACAACTATCATTAACACTACCATCACTGTCTCCTTCACCATTACTATGACCATCACTATCACTCTCACCTTCACCAGTAGCATTAATATAAGACCCAGTACTGTCACCATCACCTTCACTACTAGCATTAATATTACAGCCATTACCGTTATCATCACATCACCTTCAACAATAATATTATCACCATCACCGTCGCCTTCATCTTCATTTTCATCACCATTATTGTCACTATCAACATCACCTTCATACTCCCTATCACCTTCACCGTCAGCACCACCGTTATCACCATCAAGAGTGAGGCAAGGTTGGATCCAGAAACAAGGAGTGTTCGAAAGTGGGAGGTCTATCAACATCATGCCAAGCGAAATAGGCCACATCGTTTAAACTCCTTGAGTCCTGGCTTCATCTCAAAGCCTTAACCCTTTGCCCATACTTTTTTCTCGTTTTCCCTCCTAGGTATGTTTCACATTTCCCTGTCAAACGGTCATTCTACAAGTTAAAAGAAAAGGGTGCACAACTGTCATTTACTTTCCTGTAGGTACATCACACAACCTGTATGATCACCTGTCAAATCCCTGGCCTTATCGACGTTCATATTTCCCTTTCTTCCCTCCCATAGCCACTGTCTGTACGATGGCATCCTTTATACTGTATTCTTGCTGTCATCTTACAACTGTACTTAGCTAAGGAGAAATCCCTAACAAAGTAACCTCGGAAGTGAAGGGGTATGGAACAGTATTACAGTCTGCATTCTGGTCGACCTGTTTCTCTAAAGCTTAGATTGCTAAAAATAAAAAAGTTTGCATAAAGGGCCATGTTTTTTTTCTCTCTTTTTCACACTGTTTGTAAAGCGAGCTTCCTCCACATGTATTTTGTTGTCCTCTCACCGGTTCCAGTTCTAGGAACAATGGTGCATACGTTTCTTCTGTTTCTTAAGCGGAATAATCTTTTATTCTTTTTCTTTTTCTTTTAATCAAACTGCATTGTTACAGTTAAATTATCCATCATACTAAACGGTTAATATGTTCCTTCAGAGATTTTTTTTTTTTTTTCCAGTGAATATCTCCTGTCTTGATATTTTTGTGACAAGGTAGGCCAACGTAACTCGTTGGGACGGAACAATGTGTTATTTGTGTATCTGAGTGCACTAACTCTATACACTAATTTGTTAATACCACCACACTACCACCACCACTTCCTCTTCGGCTAACACTCATACTCTTTTCCCTTCTCCAGTAGCACGCACTCACTCTCTTGCCTCCTCACGTAACACGAGCTCACTTCCTTACTTCCTCAAGTAACACGCTCTCTCTCTCTCTCTCTCTCTCTCTCTCTCCCCTCAGGTAACACACTCATTCTCATCCCTCCTTAGGTGACACAGTCACTCTCTTCCATTCTCAGGAAACACAATCATTCTTTTCCGTCCTCAGGTAGCACAAACACTCTCTTCCATTCTCCGGTAATAATACTCGCTCTGTTCCATCCTCAGTACTACACATAATCCCACTCCTTCCTCCTCAGGTAACACAGTCATTCTCTTCCATCTTCAGGTAATACAATCATTCTCTTCCATCCTCAGGTAACACCATCACTCTCCTCTCCTCAGGTAACACAGTCATTCTTTTCCCTCCTCAGGTAACACAATCATTCTCCTCCATCCTCAGGTAACACAATAATTCTTTTCCATCCTCAGGTAACACAATCATTCTCTTCCATCCTCAGGTAACACCATCACTCTCCTCTCCTCAGGTAACACAATAATTCTTTTCCATCCTCAGGTAACACAATCATTCTTTTCCTTCCTCAGGTAACACAATCACTCTCTTCCCTCATCAGCAACTCACACACTCTTCCCCCCCCCCCCAGGTAACACTAGCACAACATTCCCTTTCGCTACAGATAGTGTTCGGGAGCTACCAGATGGTGACTGTAGTGGTGCTAATCAACCTGCTGATTGCTATGATGTCCGACACCTACCAGCGCATCCAGGCCAAGAGTGACACCGAGTGGAAGTTCGGGCTGGCCAAACTGATCCGAGACATGAGTCGAACCTCCGGCACTCCATCGCCCCTCAACCTACTCGTCAAGTTCATTGTTTACATCGTTGCCATCTTTAAATTCAGATGTAAGAGAGAGAGAGAGAGAGAGAGAGAATGTTCCTACTAAAATTTCTAATCCATAAATTTCTCATGCTTGTTGTTTCCTTCGTCGCCATCTGCAGGTATAAACATAAGATTAATTTGCCGAGTTAAAGTGAGAATTGGTAGATTAGAGTGTGGAAAAGTGTGTGTGAGCAAGACTTCTCGAAAAAAGTAAATGGTTGTAGAAAATCCTATAGCTTATAGTTTACAGTACATCATAGCCATCTTCGTGTTTAGTTCTATGATCAATAAGTGGAGGAATGAATGTAGTGGTTATGATGAAATATAGTCTGAGTGACAGTGTAAAATACCTCGAAAAATTCTCAGCTTCATGGATTTTATTGTCGCCAACTACAGTCTGATATAAGTTTTCTGACTGACGAAAAAATAGAGGAATGTGGATGAAGAAGAGGCATCTCAAACTCCTGCAGACCAAGAAATATGTGACTGACATGACTTTGTGAATGACAGTGAATTAGTAATGAATTCTTTCCTTACATTGTTTTCACATTCTTATTATCGAAATCCTCTCCCTCGCTGCATATCTCAGTGGGCAATGCTCTTTATTCCTTTCAATAGGCTACCCTCCTTCTCACTGCTTTCTGTTCTTTATAGGGAGCAGTAGCAGTAGTAGTTGAGGTAATAGTTGCAACCCCAGGCTCATCTGACTGTGAACCCTGCGGATTGCAGGCTGAAGTTGCCCTCCTCCTGCAGTCCACCATCCCCCTGTCGGGGGACAGGGTAGGAGTTGAGGGACCTTTGTATAATCGAACAGAGGAGGCGATGGGTTTAATGAGTAACACCACGGGAAGGTGTCACACCCCAGTTCCATATAGGGAGCAATTTTTTTCTATCTCAATTGTCTTCTGCTTTTTTTCCGTTGTCCCTTCCCAAGCTGACGCTCTTGCTGATCTTTTCCACAAATATATCCTAAGGCATCCTCCATGTATCTAGCCTGCATTTGACCATTGTCTGGTGGTTTATTATTGTTGTTCTGCATGCTCTCTTTTTTATGTTTTTTTCTCAAAAATTTTTCAATCTCAGTGGCCTTTCACATCTGTTTAGGAAAAGCGTTTCTTCTAGTTATCTACTGCTTTTTTAAAACATTCTCCTTTTTGTTTGGCTTTTCAATCATAATGCCGCTTCACATCTGTTTAGAAAAGACTGTTTCTGTCTTCTTCATTTTTACATCTGTGAGGGCAAGACTGTTCCCTTTACCTTACCCACTGCTTAATCAAGACAAGCTTTTCCGTTTCTTTTACTTCTTCGCTTCTTTCATGGCAAATCTGTTTCATCTCTTCTACGTTATCGATTCTTACCTTGACAGTGATTTTTTCCTGTCTCCTAGCCCATGGCTTCTCCGAGAAACTACTGTTCCATTTCCTCTACATCTTCTCTTCGTCAAGATATTCTCTTCCTTTTCTTTTACCCCTTCGGTTTTATCAAGCCAAAGTTGCTCCTTCTCTTCTAACATTTCGTGTCTTATCTAAACAGAACTCTTCCCTATCTAGCACCCATTGGCCTCTATCTAAACAACGTTGTTCGCCTTCTCATGTAAGACCCTCTAATCCTCAACAGTCCCACTCTAATTCTCGTTTTCCCACATTCCTCCGTAATTCCATTTACGGCTAATTAGTTTATTTCTATTTCTACTCTGCTAATAATTCTTTCTTTTTTTTTTCGTCCTCACAGGTATCTCTAACTTACTCTTACTCGCTCAGCCAACTTCTCACTCTTATAAATTTTTTCACTCTGTCACATTCCACCTCCTACTCACTTCTTTATTCTCGTTCAATTTCTCATTTACATTCTCACTGATTTCCTCAGTCTCTCATACACATTCTCACTCAGACACACTGTCTCAGTCTTGCTTGGTTCTTCATTCTCAGCCTTTTTCCCCACTCACGCATTTTATTATTCAATCATTTTCTCGTTTTTACTCACCCACTTTCTAATACGGTCACATCATTGTCTAAACTTCTCACTCTCGTCCTCCTTCCATTTCTAGGTAACCTGTGCTCCGACAAGGCTATGGAGTACATGAGAAGGGAGGGTCGACTTGAAGACTCCCACTTGGCGGATCTCAAGACGGAGTTCGGAGGAGGATGGATTAAGAAACTGAGATCGAAAAGCAAAGCCAGCATTGTGCCACAAAGTACAGGTGAGGGATGGATAGATGGATAGGGAAGGGGGTGGGGGCAAGTTGACTGAAGAGGAGGTGAAATATCAGAAAACATTCCACGAAATGGCTTCATTACTGTCTTAATAAATCCAGATAAAAGAAGTTTGTTGAAATTCCTATTATTTGTCGTTTTGATCTTCATCCTTTTCACAACTTTTATTTTTCAGAGAACCTCGTGCCTCTTTCCAACATGGATGGTCCTCAGGGTTCACGCAGGATCGAGAACGTGATCAAATGGAGTCGCGTTGTGAACCGGTACCGAATCATGCATCGGAAGGAGGTGCAGCCCGGCGAGAACCCCAACTCAGACCAGGACCAGGAGATGCCTTCGGTTTCAGTGGACGACCTGCGCGACGATGCGCTATTAAATGGCAATATAGACGCCCCGGGCCAGCCTTCAGCGGCGTAGGTAGGGTTGAAAAGTAGCTGGAACTCCAAGGTGATTCCCATTTTTTTCTTTTTCGAGGACCTGAATTCTACAATGTGGCTTTTCCCCGAGTCAACCTTTTTCATCATCATCAACGTCATTTTTTTGAACCCGTGAATGCATTATGATTTTGTTGTCTCCGGGGCCTGAACTCTGATGTGGGTGTTTTTTGCCCTGAGTCAATCCATTATCTTTTTCCATTTTCAACAAAGCCATATTCTGAGTTCGTCTTTTTGGGGGGAGTTCGAACACTAATGTAGATAATCTTAGAACCGACCGTTTCATATGTTGCAAAATAATAGCGTATAATGAGTAGCAGGATACATGCTTCAGTTCGTAAATGTGGGAAATGCGAATGGTAGTTTATTATCGTTCCCCGTTTCAGGCTGGACGACTTCACTGTTGGTCACATTTACATTGATTTATAACGCCATCACTACGACGATACCTTTTTATGGTACATTCTTGCTACTCGCCAACTATCTCGAGTGGTTTTTGGTAATAAATGAGTTAGTAAGGACATCCATTAAACACCTCACCGCGGCAGGCCCTTTCTAAGATAAAGCCATAATATATTTTGGTAGTAAGAGGTTAACATAAAAGGTGTTATCGTGTTGATGGTGTTGGAAGGAGTGTAAGTAAACCGACTCATGCGCACAATGTTTTATACCGTCACTGTTTCGCATATGATGCAGATGATAATCATGTTTCATAGGGAAATATAAAACGTGACTTGTCTGTTGTACAATTACTCAGTGAATTAAGGTAGTTATGGTAACAGGATCCTACTTCCAACTTCTCGGTGGCCATGTGCTAGAATGGTGTTGCATTCTGGTCTCTGGGGGTTATGTATAGCTTTAAGGACGAAAATTTACCATTACGAAGCATGGCACAAAACATAACACCCTCAGCGCTTTTTCATATCATAAGTACTGTAAGCACGACATCACAATCATCCATTTCTAACTAGTCCCCAACAATCATCCACATATGCAAGTGTACTGAACCAATGTCTTTGTAACAAAGAGTACCATGCGACTTAGCTGGTGCTGAAAACCTATCAGTGCGATGACGTCTTCTATTTAAGCTCTGGTTCTGCAAGAGAGTTTTAGTCAGCTTAGGAGAGACCTCTTGTAGTGAGAGGCTTAATGGTAAACCGTTTAGCATATCCATTATCTTGTGAAACGCTGTCAGGGACGTAGAATTGTCTCCCATGGCTTAAATGATGTTAATTATGGCAGCCTAGACCTGGGTCCTCCCACACACTGGGCCCTCCAGTGCCCTGAAAGGGGTAATATGGGATTGGTTGTTACCTAAACTTCGAGAGGCCTTATCTGACACGAATACAATCGTCTGGAGTAATATTAAGAAGAAAAAAAAAAAAAGGAGACGTGATGGTACTGGAAGGGTAAAGAGCTGCGTGACTTGTTAAGATATACTGGTGTTGGAGTCCACCTGGTTCACTTGGGGGAGGCAAGGCGGGGAACGTTTGAAGGGTTGTGTTTCACGTGGATTACATTACTCTCCCATGCTTCTCCTTTTAGCATATTACTTTGCATATGACACCTTGATATCGTTTTCCATGTTATTTATATATTTTGATATGTATATAGTTTGCATAAGTAACATACAAGGCTGTATTAATGTGGCATATGCAGACCTTAAGTGACAAGAAAAAAAGAGCCGGAGATCCTTCTAAGTTCACGAGCATACAGACCAAAGGCAACGACTACCTCAGTTGATGTCATCTCAAGCTGACTGAAACTTGCACTTCGAACATTTGCCTGGTTCCAAGATATATAGAAATATTATTTTTTTTTGTTATCCCAATTATCCATTACCTCGTATTCTCATCGGCTTAGGATAGTTTGTAGTATCTCCTCCTTGGTGATAAACATAGCAAATACTGAAATAAACTGATAATGAAGATGTCCTTGGGAACTTCCTTATTTAAAGAGAATACGAACCCTCAACTGCTTCCAGAATCAGTGATACCCACCCAGACCCTCCCCCCCCTCTACGAGTAGAAAAAAAAAAAAATTCCCTCCTTAACTCTAAACTTGATCCTCTTCCCCGTCTTGCCTCCATCCATAAATCAGTGGCTGGGAGAGGACTCATTTTCAGAGCTGAGCATTGAAATGGTAAGTCTTAACAAAAAGGATATTGTTCAGGTTCAGTGAACAAAAAAAGCATCGTGCCCCAGTGGTCCCATGGATACAGCAGGAAACCAATTCGTCAAGCATAACAATGACTCATTTAAGCTGGTACAGTCTTGAACCATAGTTTACACTAATTTTTTCCCCTTTCTCCTGACTGAAAGGAAGTATCAGCCGGAGTTTCACACTTAAAGAAGACCTGTTGTTGGCAGTTTAACAATTTTCTACAAATTGCACGAGTAACAATGTCACCTTGAGCTGTGCTCGTGTAGTCTAGCAAGGCTTCGAACTATCACCTTAACACGGTACAACAGGGCTTTATTCAGTGTGAAATTCTGGCTATGACTCTCTTTCAGTCATGGGTACAAGTTGAGGACGAGCAGAAACTTTGGCTACTTTAGACTTAAAGACATCCTGTATCATGCCAGCGTACAGTAAGATCAGGTATTATCCAAAAACCATTGAGAGGAATCAGTGTTTGCTGATTGAATCAGCTGGGTGAAATCGGCAAACTTAGTCTATTTTGATCAGTTAATATCCCACAATATTTCAGCCATTAAGATGAAGCCATTATGTTGCTTTAAAGTAGAAAGATGGCAAATTGAGTGGAGTTACGTTTTTCGTTAAGTTACACTTGACATTTACTCTAAAACTGATTTGGTACCAATAAAAACATTAACATTCAGCTTCAAGATGTCTTTGAGTTTAAGCTTCTCCGCTGTGTGTCAGAGAAGAAGGGTCGAGTTAACTGAAGGAAGTCTTAGCTGGCTTGGCAGTTTTTTTTTTTTTTTTTTTTTTTTTTACGGTCCATAGCATCTAGTTTCTGAAAAACCTCTTCGAAGCATCAGAGGGTGACAGTTCTAGACTCCACCCCCCCCCAAAAAAAAAAAAGAAGAAATGTTTGCGTGCTTCAGTCGATGACACACGGCATGTCATCGATCGATGATAACAGGCCGAAACTGGTCAGAACATGAAGTACTGCAGGTGGCACGATACTTGTTTTGTTGACTATGTGTGTGTGTGTGTGTGTGTGTGTGTGTGTGTTCCTTGCTATATGACTACACATGTGTACAACTAAGCAGAGGTGTAGCTTTCGATTCTTTGTACTGACTTCTCTGACCACATTGATAATGAAACTTGTGGTGTTCAGTGTAACATTTGCATATGAAGACTGTGTGAAAAGGCTTTGATGGTGTTTTGTTGAAAGAAGTGCTGTTAAAATAAGTTTTTTTTACAAGACCTGTGTACAGCTAGAGTTTACAACTAGTGTTTATATTCAGTAGTGAAAGTGGATTAAAATATCTAATAAATAGTTAGTGTGTGGTGGGCAGCCCTTTAAAAGGTACGCAAAATATAGTAGTAACTAGAAGGTCCCTCTTTAGAAGGAAAATGCTAGTATTTGTAATTTTATTTTTCTCTGCGATGTCGTCTTATATAATTTATTAAGGCTACCACATGACAGTGTTATAAAAACGGGACGTATCTCTAGAAGCTAGGAGATAAATATATCCATCCCCAGCAGTAAATCTGAAGGTAATCGTTGGAGTAAAAAAAAAAAAAAAAAAAAGACGTCGCCGTTCTGAAAGTGTTAATAATGACCGAAAGAAGAATTATTCGAGTGACGATGATATTAGTCTATTAGCTTTCTTGTCTACAAAAAGATATAGCTTTATTATGTGCCATTATATGCATAATGAGAAAAAAGCAGGCAATCTGTCTGTACTGTCAGCAGCAAAAGCACCTGTCATACCTCCTGACTTTCTCTCCGTGGCCTCTAAAACGTACTTTCTTGGATCCGAAACAAAGGACACTGATGACACTGATACGTGGCCAAATTAAGTCACAAGTGTCGTTTGCTGCGGACTCATCAGACTGGTTTTCACTTTGTGGATAGAGAAACAAGAGAGGCAACAGGAATTTTGTTACTAATAATAGCTTCAAATGTCATCCCATCAAGCTCTTAAGAAACTATGTTGAATGAAGTGATGGTCTTTCTATCTCAAGTAATTTCTTATGCAGTTATAGCAAAGTACATTAAACATTAACTCAGATTACTGATACATCGGTAAGTTTTGTCACTCAAAAGGAACTTCAAGACCATCCAAATATCACTACGGTATGCACTGTAAATATAACCACATTAGCCAGGGATGTGACCTGTATAAGTAAAAAGCCAATATAATGTACAATCAGAGTTAAATTATATAATCGACTATTGTTATTGTTTATATAGAGTTAGTAATGTTATACCTAAGTTGAAATTAATGATCTATGATTATTTTTGTGTTGGGGAGGTAGTGATGCCTGTTATGAGTTAATATATTGTCTATAATTATTTTTGTCCTAAAGAGTTAGCAGAGTCATACCTGTTATAATTCCAAAGGTATAAACATTCTTGAAGTATAGTCCCCTATATTAGTGTAGTTTTCTATGTCACCCCATCTCCGTGTCCTCTTAGTCGTATTCTTGTCGGCATGAGACCTCGTAACACCTCTTCTTTGGCGATTTATTTTTCACAACACACCTTGATATCTTGTATGGTTCTCTTGTTTGTTGTTTATAGCTCTTTATTTTGACGTTTTTGTGCGTCAGTAGGACAAGAGAATAATGTGTTATGTGCACTATGAACCGCTGATGAAAATGTGTTACGAAATGTTTGAAACTAACGACAGTATGATTAGTAACAGATAGTTACTTGTTTGGATAATCCTTCAGGCGCGGGTAACGCTGAGGATTACTTTAGATTACCTCCATGTCCCCTGAGTGATTTAATGGAACGAAACAGCTTACAGGAAGGGTCAGCAATTAGGGATGAATCTCTCTGGTACACTGACAACTTATTTTTTCTAAGTACTGCCAGACGATTTTACTCAGCTAAGGGGGGAACTGTGACAACAAAGCTGTTAACAGATTTTGCATTTTAATCCCATCACAAGCAGATAAAATCGTCTGGTGGTGGTAGAAAATGAATGGTAAATGCCATCGTGGTGAATTGGTTAACCCCTCCTACATAAAAAGGATGGTCCATCTTGTCACGTTTTGGTATGCGGCTAATTTTCCTTTTATTAGTGTTCACTGTATTTATTCCTCTGGCTGAGGTGAGTTTTCTATGCGCTGAATGAAATCGTCTGTTGTAAGCAAGACTACAAAACGAAGTCCTTTATGCTCGATCAAAATGTTCATCGCGACAGTGGCTATCATTTTTGGTGCCCAAGGTTTCTCCTGAGCGTAGTAAGTTGATCTGACATTAGCTGAAAATGCCCTATTGTTGATCCGCAGCCAGAGGGTTAAATCGAACAGCAAATATTCCATTCCATCGTCGTACATTTACGCACAGCTACCTCCAGTTCATCGTTTACAGGCAAAGTTCAGGTTTTGAGCAATGTGGCAGAGCTGTGTTAGTTTTATGTTCAATTTTCGGGCAATATGGCAGCGCTGTGTTTCTTTTCGACTCGATGGACCTCTTTATCAGTGACGCACTATAGAATCTCGGTAACTAAGGCATTACTGAACAGAGTGCATATATGGATTTAAAGATGTTGCTCGAAATCTGGAGCCTACTTATAAACGTGGGACTGAGGGAATCGTGCTATCATCATGCCTTCCATCATAACTATCATCACTACCACGTTTCAGTCACTTTTTCCTACCACCATTATATCTGGTACTGCCAACATGACCACCGCATATAAGAGTAATATACCATAATTACTGTTTCCACCACTGTCACTGTTACTTTCACCATCATCACTACAGGCTTTCATCTCCCCCCTTTGTTCATCTTTGACAAATACGAGTACTTCTCATGCTTTACATAATGCAATCAGGCATGAAAGAATGGTTAACCCTTATTTTTGCATCACGTGTTTCCATATTGATGTTAAATACTGGGGGCCGGTTTGTCCTTTGCCATCACAGATTTATTAATGTGTTTGTAATTATAAAGTCCTAACTACTCACTAGCAGCCGTTTCTCCACATACGTAAGGGGGCAGGGTGGCTCAATGGTATAGCGTCGGACTCGGGACCGGGGGTCGTGAGTTCGAGTCACGCCCAAAAGCTGCCATGCCGGGAGGCGTAGCGCCCTCCTGTCACCTAGCAGGGCTATATGATCTAATACGGATTAGGTTGGGGGAACAGTTCCCTCCACATATGTACGGAACATATACACCATTTTTGAAGGGCTAGCCAGTATCGGAAGGAAGTACACAAAACAGAGACTCCAGCTCTTTCATGCATTTAACTCATTTGAAAACTTAAATACTGCATATCTTTGAACAGAAGAGGTTTAAAGCGACTGAGGCTCTCACAGAACTTTAGTTTCCTTCCGACGATCAGAGCTCCCACGGACAGCGATTAGGATTGTGTTCATCGTACCGGGGTCATATTCAACACTTCATTCAAAAACAGAAATACACACAAATTTTAAAAAATCAGTACAGCGTCAACAAGTTAAATCATAGTTACACGACAGTTATAAGTTACACCTTTAACTATGGTGCCACTTGTAACTACCCTGTAACTTTAATGTATCCTGATTACGTTGTACTGAACTTCACCTGAACACCCGATGTCACACTGAAATCTTTGTTACCGCATCTTATACTAGCGTTCATCAGTTATAAGAGTAATGTACATGATCTCTTCCCACTTCGTATTTTTGTTGTCATTCCCTCTCCAGCCTTTAACTTATTTCCTCTTTCCTTACGGTGGCGTATCATGTATTTCATGCTTGTTATTATGTCATTGTAGTTATGTGGTTAATTATCTTCTATGCATCACGTAAACCACTTGAAATCCATATAATCGTTTCCCCATTTTTTTCCTTCCCAAATTCATCACATGATTCATCCAGCCATATATTTTGGGATTTGTTAGCGATTTCATTCTTCATTTGTAAGAAGCTCGATGTCGATATCTGATTGACAACATGTATCCCTCATAAACAAAATTTTTTTTATACTATTAAACTTTTTTTTTTTTTTTTAGGTAGCTTTGTATTGAAATACATCAGAATAATCTGTATATTATTTATTCATACTACGAATTTATATATGAAGAATGATATTTTAACATACTTTGGAGAAAAATGTATCTTTTATGTTATTTTGTTCATACTAGAATTTCATATTAAACAATTAATAGTTAAAACAGAATTCGGACAGAAGAAATGTATATTATTATTATTATTATTATTATTTTTATTATTCACCAGACATTTATATAAGACGTAGACTGAATTTTTACCGACTTTGGGTAACTTTGTTTGACATCATACACATAGTTTCTCCACTGTTAGTTCGCTTTCCCCTATGTGAAGTTA
The DNA here is from genome assembly GCF_032717465.1 of Coenobita brevimanus. Classification (NCBI taxonomy): domain Eukaryota; kingdom Metazoa; phylum Arthropoda; class Malacostraca; order Decapoda; family Coenobitidae; genus Coenobita; species Coenobita brevimanus. Next base: position 30,572,778 of record NC_137016.1, on the reverse strand, counting down.
CTCCCCAAAGACTTAGGTAAGGGATGGGACGTGTATTTTCCAACTGTGTATTTTATATGTGTACCGGGTATAGGTTACATCATGTTAATATATACAGCAATATAAGTAATATTTTATTGAAATAATGTTTTATTGCACATCCTTGGTATCGCGCGCGCGCGCTTGGGTCCGTGTGTGTGTGTGTGTGTGTGTGTGTGTGTGTGTGTGTGTGTGTGTGTGTGTGTGTGTGTGTGTGTGTGTGTGTGTGTGTTTTAATTTAATGCACACACGATAAAGTAACCATTACACTAGTTAAAATCAACAAGACCAATTTAATTCAACTCACTATACATTACACTGTGAAATTTGGCATCAGGTGTATTGCAAAGAAAAAAAAAATTCTAATATCATCAGAAACAAGTTTTGTCAGATGATATGACAAACACAAAACTAACTAGTCTGATACATCACAGTCAGGGAAAACAAAGAAAGCAAACAATCACACAGAAAATAGGCTAAATAAAAAAAAAAGATAATTCAAAGGACTCGACAAGGCAAATGTAACGAGAAACAAACTAACGACAAATAAACCAGAGCAAAGACAGAGAGAGAATTCCAACAAAAACACGGTAGAATAACAAGTAGTTCTTCTCCCCCCCCCCCAAAAAAAAAAAAGGAAAAGAAAAATACTGACTATAGCAAAAACTTAAAAGGAAAAATAATGCCCAAAAAATAAATAAAAGTGGAAACGACTTTTTTACGTATCCTAATCTGGGCACAGGTTTCACAGCTCGTTTCCCCAGGCCTACCAATTCTCCTACGTACTATACACTTCCACATGCCACCATTTCGGCGCTAACACCCAGAGTCCAGTTAGTTTATATCTGCTTATACGACGTTCATATTCTCGTGTGTGCTACGTATGGAAATCAAAACGACACTGAATATGAAGATATAAATAACATAGGAAAATATTAATCCATTCAGGCCGAGGACCCATTTTTCTATTCTTCTTGGGGTACGTCCAGAAAGTTTTAATCACACTTGAAGGTACTGTACGTCTTGGGGCTCAAGGGGTAATTAAGAATAGAGTTTACCTTCAAATTTCAAAAGCCTCTCCTTTGGTGAAAATAGCTAGAATATAGTAATACGTCACCATAATGAAGTGGTTAAGATGTAGCGGTACAGTGGTCTAAGGTGCCAGTTAGGTCATGTGCCGCGTGCACACAGATTCAAAGTCATAAGAGTTGACTTGAGATTTCCGACAATGTACTGCAGCAAGAGACGTAAACGGGTTACTTACCCAAGAATTTTCGAGAACACAGTTGCCTAGCCTCGGATTCTCATTATATGAGATTTCACGTGACTAGACGTTACCCCCTGTTTTTTATCCCTTCAGTAGAATTTTTCAAGTAAACCAAATAAAACAGCCCTGGGGTTGCAGTAATTCCACAAAAAGACAATAATCGTACAGAATGGGTTAATGAAGATTATTTCCAACTCCTTCACCGAAGGATGTTTCTTCATAGCTAAAACACACACACACACACACACACACACACACACACACACACACACACACACACACACACACACACACACACACTGGCTGGAAAAAAATACAACACAGTGAAAGAGCCAACATGGAAATACAATGCCTAACTCATTCAGTACTATGGCACTTTTGTTATTAAATTTGCTACTGTCAGTGTATTCTATTCAGCTCAGTACATGCCCACTATGAAAAGAGTAAGAGCCTTTTCTATTAACCCCTTCAGTATCAGGTACCTCCCCACAGCTAACCCAAATCGTCACGTGATACCAAGATAAAATTTCAAGGCGTCAGTGTACTGGAAAAGTTTAAAGAAGGTGCTCAGAGATGCTCCTAATCCCACGAATGCATTGCACTTAATCCTGATGTGGCATATTTGTTCTAACCTAACGAAGATCCCCATCCCCTTTCAGCTCAATTGATGGTCAAGTGTAGTCAGACTGGGTGGTTGCTTTGACTCTCAAGGGAGACTCATTCCAGACTCATAAGTAAGGCTAATCTGAGTTTCATGCAACCACGGCTGGGTATTCAGGTTGTGGAAATGGCCAAATTCCGTCAGGCGAATACAAACTGAGAATTCTGTTAGAAAGAAAGACAGAAGAGAAACAACACTGAAGGCGTCAAAGTGCTAAAGGGGTAAAGAGGTGTTCAGGAATACTACAAAAGAAAAAAAAAAAATCAAGGCGAAGATGCTCTTGACAGGTTGGTGATGATTGGCTGAATGCAACATGCCCGAATTACATTGTTGTATTTCAAATAATTGCCAGTAATCATCAGTAATTACCGGTAATTATTTTAAAAACAACGATGTTATTCTGATATACTGCATTCTGCTAATCATCATCAACCTGTCAAGTGCATCTTCGCCTCAATTAAAAAAAAAAAAAAAAAAAAAAAAGGTCCAGAAGAACATGGCACATTACCCTGTGTATCCGAAGGGGGCCATGGCTACCTCGAGGGGGTCAATATGAGGTCAATATGCAAGTACATGCGAATGTGGAGGTGACTAAGTGGCGGTGAATATTTAAGTGGAATGAGGGAGAAAGTGTAGGCGGAGAGATTCATTGTTACCTCCAGGGGGTCAATATACTGTAGAAATAAATATATATGTAGATGTGAATGGAGAGGAAAGTGTTACGTAACTAACGAATATTTCAGTCACTGATGACCAGGCCTCTATATAAAGGACGGAGTTAGGTTATTTTCAAGAGTTAATAATGGGGGAAATCCCAGGGCACGGACCTATGAGCCTTGCGACTATCAGTCCTGGGGCTTTCCTTACATCTTGAGTTTCCGGTAATTTATACACTTCTTGCACTTCCACTTTTATATCTTTTATCAATACATTTCTAGTCACTCCCTCCCCTTCCACAAACTCACTTTCATTAGTGAAAACTGACTGGAAACGTTTGTTCATTATTTCTGCTTGCATTGCTGCATCTTTATAGACCTCTCCTCCTACTTTCAGTTTGGTGATTCCTTCCTTTTGTTTCAGTTTGCCATTGACAAATCTATAAAACAGTTTGGGTTCATCCTTACATTTGTCCATTATATCTTTTTCAAAATTCCTTTTTCCTCTCTACGTATTCTTGTGTAATCATTTCTAGTTCTTTTATATGCTTCCTTTGTTCTGTTGTTACCTCTCTTTCTCCAATTGTTCCATGCCGTGTCACTCTATTTTTTTGCTATCATACACCTTCTATTAAACCACTCCTTTTTTCTGTTTTCTTTCCCCCTTACTCTTGGTACAATTTTTTCCACTCCCGAATTATAGAAGCCTAGAAAAATATCCCACTTCCTCTGTATATCTCTTGTTTCTCTGAATTTTCTCCAATCTGCATTTTCGAAACATTTTCTCAGTCCTGTAAAGTCTGCTTTCCCAAAGTTGTATCTTCCCTGCTTATAAAGCTAGTCTCTTGGCTCCACGTTCTCTGTTATCATCTGGAACTCAGTAACCATATGATTACTTTTTCCAATAGGACACAGGTATTCCAAGGATTCTATTACATCGGATTCTTTGGTAAACAGTAAGTCTAGTCTTGCTGGTGTGTCCTCCCCTCAGAACTGTGTCTCTTCTTTGACCCATTGCGTCATCACATTGTTCATTGTTATACTTAATAATGTAGTGCCCCACGAATCTTCGCTGCCTCCTGTGTGTGTGTGTGTGTGTGTGTGTGTGTGTGTGTGTGTGTGTGTGTGTGTGTGTGTGTGTGTGTGTTTACCTAGTTGTGATATACAGGAAATGAGCTACACTCGTGGGGTCCCGTCTCTGTTTCTCAGTTAGTCAGATTTGCTTTGAACTCGTTTAAGTTTTTAGACTGGACGATCTCTTTGCCCAGGACATTCCACAGGTCTGTGCATGTATATGGAAAACTGTATTCTTGATATCTGTCAAGCAACTTGACTTTTTCAGTTTCATTCTGTATCTTCTTGTTACTCTCCCATCCCATACAAATAGATCTTCTCTGTCAATTTTTTCTACTCCCATCATGGCCCTGAACACTGCAGTCATGTTGCCTCTCTCTCCTTTCTGCTAAGGAAGGCAGATATAGCTTTTCCAGCCTTTCCCTACACAACAGATCTGCCAGGCTAGGGGCCATCTTAGTTGCTGTTCTTTGTATTCTCTCGATCTTGTTTATATTTTTCTTTTTATGTGGGGACCACACTACTGCCACATATTCCAACCTGGGACAGATCATGGCCAATATCAATTTTTTTCATCACCTCCTCATCCATGTAATAAAATGCAACTCTTATGTTAGTCAAGAGATTTTATGTCTCACTATCTTGTTAATGTGTTTTTCAGGTGACAAATTATCCTGGGCCAGCACTCCCAAGTCCTTCTCTTCTTTCACTTTTGTGATTGGTTCATTACCCATCAAATTATTCAGTGATGGTCTCTTGGTACTTTTACCCATTTCCAATATTTTACATTTTTTTTTTTTTTGCTTTGAATTTCATTTACCACATCCGGCTTCAATCATGATCTATCCAGGTCCTCCTGCAGCATTTTACAGTCTTCTGTAACTTCTACTCTCCTCATGATTTTCACAACGTCAGACATGCATAGCTGTTCATACCATCTACCATATCGTTTACGTAAATCAGGGACATTACGGGCGCTAACACCGAACCCTGTGGGACTCCACTTATTACTTCCCTCAATCCAGACATTCTGAATTTTTTTATTGTCCTAATTTGTCTGTCTTTCAAGAAGTCTCTCATCCACTCCAAGAGGTTCTCCTTCAGTCGTCCTATGTGTTCCAATTTCCACATTAGATGCTTGTGGGATACCTTGTCAAAGGCTTTCTCCAAATCTAAATACACACAATCCACCCAGCTATCTATCTCCTGTAGCACATCAATCGCCCTTGACTAGAGGCTCAAGTTGGAAACACACGACCTTCCACTTCTAAATCCAAACTTTCTACCAAAATGTCCCTCTCCTCCAGATATTTTATCCATCTGTCTTTCAGGATTCTCTCGCACAATTTTGCGACCGTGCTAGTCAGGGACACTGGTCTATAATTTAGGGGTACTTCCTTGTTCCCTCCCCAACAAATTGGCATCACAGTGGCCCTCTTCTATTCCCGAGGCACTTTTCCTTCTTCCAGAGAACACATCATTAAACTGTGAATCTTACCCGCAATTGTTCACTGCATTCCTGTAGTATCCAATTAGAGGTACAGTCTGGTCCTGGGGCCTTTCTCACATCTTGAGTTTCCAGTAATTTGTTCATTTCTTGCACTTCAAGTTTTACTTTTTTTAATAATGCATTTCTTGTCACTTCTTCCTCCTCCACAAAATTTCTTTCTCTAGTGAAGACTGATGGGAAGCATGTGTTCATTATTTCAGCTTGCATAACTGCCTCTTTATAGTGTGTGTGTGTGTGTGTATACAGGTAGATAAGTTTTCTTGTAAACCATTTGTATACTGGAGAGATATGAGAAAATAAATGCTGAGCAAATGAATCATAAATAGCGTGTAAAAGAATGCTAACATGTAGTAGTTAATGTGCCATTTCCAGAAACTAGCTGGTAGGAAGGAGGTGCTGGGGAGCATAGGTATATATATGTATATATATATATATATATATATATATATATATGTATATATATATATATATATATATATATATATACAGTACATAGATGCCATATCGCTCTTTACCACGTAGAGCTGATGTACGTCAATAGCGCCGCCATATTGACAAGGTCGTCGGACTGAAAATAAACAGCGGAATCAATGGGCAAAGGATGCAGGTACTGACGTTTTCTGGCCACAACTTTCTTAATTTTGCATGGATTGCCTTATGTGATGGTTTATTTTAAAGCTCATAAAATATTCTAAAGTAATATTAAATGCACCGTTTCTTACTTGGCTCATGTTTGCCACAATCACAACTCCAAAGCAGTCCACATGAACAACAACATTCAACATGTGCTTCTGAGCCAACTGCAGTGAATTTACTGCTGAAATTTGCCTGCAGTTTAATATGGCTCATGACAAACCTAACACATGCATGAAATTAAATTATTTTTAGCTTCATTTAAAATATGTGAATCATATGGTAATTGAAATGGAGTTTTATAAAGAAATAAAAGAATGATGGTACAGTAATTGAAATGGAGTTTTATAAAGAAATAAAAGAATGACTGTGAACATGTGTAAATTATATGCCACCATAGTAAAAATATTGGTTATACCTTTTATTTATGTAAAATATCAAATGTATATGTATAGTATATGTATAATGGAATTCAGGTAGTGTTTCAGTTTACAACTTACAAGGACATGATGAAGCAGGGAAACTCCCAATAACAATTGTTAAATTCAAGAAAGCCCTCACCACTCAAGTAGTGTGGAAATAAGAATGAATTATATATCAGATTTTGGGGGAAAACAGAGGTGGAAGAAGTATCAGAACCTAGGAAGGTAATTCCTGTTTTTTTTTTGGTGGGAGAGGGAGAGGGGGAGCAAGGGGTGAAAATATTTGCAGAAAGTTTCACAGAAATTTTAAAGGGTTGATAGTTAATGGCTAGAATCTTATGAACTGAAATAAACATAGAACTACAAATCCCCAGATGACCTTGGAAATGCTGAACCTCTGAGATTGTTAGGTTAATAGATGATTAGGATATGTAAGGTTAGTCATTTCACCAGAAAATACACTACTGTGACCCGACATTCCTCTTCTGGAGTAAATACATTTCTAACATATTCACCATACTCTAATTGTGCTTGCATGATATGTACACAGTGCCGTCTAGTGATGTATCGGTATCCGCTTCCGCCTTCGCCTCCGCGGAGCCTCCACAGTGAAAATAACATCCGCATTACTATCGGCATCTGCATCTTAAGACAACAAAAGCTCCACATCATTATCCGTCACCACGTTTTCAGATAATAAAAGCTTCTCATAATAATCCGCCTCCACGTCAAAGAACCGCAGAGGTTGCCGATCTCCACCCATCCAATATTTCTCCTTTCTCTTTTTGTCATAATTCTTTTTCTCTCTCCTTTTCATCCACAACTCTCCTCTTCGTTCCTTTCACATACCAATCCTTCTTCCTCTTTCTGTTTTCTTCTCTGTTAGCTCGCTTCCTCCCTCCATCATTCATTGTTCCTCTTCTCTCTCTCTCTCTCTCTCTCTCCTGTCACAATAGTTACATGTGCTATGTTAATATATAGGCATTGTTACGGAACAGAGAAAGATAATGTACACTTTAAGTGAGAATACTAAAAATCACTACTGTCCCGTAAAGTTCCAGGTTCAAAACAAAAGAGTTAGGTAAAATTACAAGTTAAAGTTTAATGCTCAAACTAACAACAGAACATTCAGGACTCATAAGGATAATGTAATGGCAAAAAACAGGTTAAATATATGGTTAACTGCAATAGCCTCTATTAACACGAAATTAGCAAGAGTAAATTTATTTAAGTCAGCCCTGATAAAATGAGAAAACCAGATAATACTCGGTGAATGCAAGATATATTATTACAGATACAAAATATTATTACCACTGGCTGACAATATGAATTACAAAAACTTTACTAGGCCTAGGAATCAACACCTTATGCTATACAGCACAAGAACAAAATGTAATAACACTCATACTCAAATTACACAGCTGCTAGATGGTTGGAGACTTCCTGAGCACTCACAATAATAACAACTGTACAGGGGAGGACAGAGATGTGAGCAAAATGAGGAGTACATCTAAGTGGCAATTAATGCAGAGACTGAGCTCATTATATAGGGGCCGGCAGAGCTTGATACAACTTGTAAGAAGGACGCGCAAATGAAGCCAGAGGGGACAAAGAGTTGACACTCCTGCTCTGAACAACAGAAAGAACGACTTACTCTACTATAAGGGAGGAGGGGGGGAGTGAGGTAGAACACGCTCGTGATCAAACATGCAGCATACTGTACGTTAGAATTACACAAAGGATGATGAAATCATAGGCTATGTAACACCTCCCCACAAAGAAAAAGAAATTTACAAAGGAAATTTCTTATTACTCTAAAATGATCTGTCTAAAGTCTAGATAAGCAATCTGCAATAACATTTTCTTTCCCCTTGACATGTTGTATGTCTAATGAATACTCCTGAAGAAGTAGACTCCATCTTGTCAATCTCTGATTTTTATCTTTAAACTTACTAAGGAATTTCAGTGGGTTATGATCGGTATAAATGACTATGGGGTCAAAACCAGAACACAAATAAAATGAAAAATGCTGTAAACCCAAAATCAAGGCCAAAAGCTCTTTCTCTATAGCTGAGTAGTTCTTTTGAGGTGGACTGAACTTCTTACTGTACTAAGATACAGGGTGTTCAATACCCTGATCATCCTCTTGCAGCAAAACAGCCCCAGCTCCTGTATCACTTGTGTCAACAGCCATTTTAAAAGGCTTAGCAAAATTTGGAGCAGCGAGCACTGGCTGACTTAATAGGATAGCTTTAAGTTTGGTGAAAGAGGATTCACAGTTATCGGTCCAGACAAATTTAACTCCCTTTTTCAGTAGGTCTGTAAGTGGTGATACAAGAATTGAAAAGTTAAGAACAAATCTCCTGTAATAACCTACCATTCCCAAAAATCTTTGTAGCTCTTTCCTACTTTTAGGTCTGGGAAGATCACTTATAACCTGAACCTTAGCTGCTGGTGGTGCAACATGTCCATCACCAATTACGGTCCCAAGGTATTGAACTTTAGCTTGACCAAACTCACACTTTGATAAATTAGCTACAAGATTAGCCTGAACCAAACGCTCAAGAAATTTACTGACATGGCATAGGTGATCTTTCCAGTTGTCACTGAAGATTAATACATCATCAATATAAACAACACACCCTGCCAAACCCTCTGTTACAACATTCATGAGCTTACGAAATGTGGCTGGTGCATTCTTCATACCATATGGCATTACAGAACATGCAAAAGTCTTTCCTAGTGTTACAAAACATGAGATCTCCCTAGTACGTTCAGTCATAGGTACTTGCCGGTATCCCTTTAACAAATCAAACTTACTTATGTACCTAGCCTTTCCGATCTTGTCTATGCAATCTTCCACGCGAGGGAGAGGGTGTCTGTTTTGGTTATCTGATTAACACGTCTGTAGTCGATGCAAAGCCGCTGTGACCCACCTGGCTTAGGGACTAGAGTGACAGGAGAACTCCACTCGCTCTGACAGGGCTCAATCATCTTGTGGTCCAACAGGTAGCCAAGCTCCTTCTGGATGAGAGGAACTTTCACTGGGTTCACACGGTAAGGAGGCAGTTTAATTGGCTTTGCGTCTCCAACATCGACATCATGCATTAACACAGTGGTTCTTCCTGGAGTGGCATGGAACACTTGCGGGTACTCCTGCAGTAATGCCGAAAACTCCTGCCTTTGTGAAGAACCCTAGCATTTCCTTAACCACGTTCTTTGCTGAGATATTTCTAAGTGGAATGGCTTCAGGATAACGAGTAGCCATATCAATCAGGGTCAACACATAAGAAAATCCTGAAGAAGTCTTAGGAAGAGGGCCCACAATATCCACCAACACACGGGTGAATGGCGCCTCAAAAGGAGGAATGGGAACTAGAGGTGCAACCTTTTCGGTCTGATTACACTTCCCCACAACTTGACAGGTGTGACAAGACTTACAATACCAGGAAACATCCCTGAAGATACCTGGCCAGTAGAAGTGTTTCAAAATGCGTGCCACAGTCTTCCTCACTCCAAGGTGTCCTGCCAAACTGGAATCATGAGCCACTCTAATGATATCCTGCCTACAAACACGAGGGATGACAACTTGATGTACAACCTCCCATTCACAGTCGGCTGATGCTGTTGCGGGTCACCACTTCCTCATAAGTACTCCTGACTTTATATAATAACAAGTAGAAGCACCGGCTGACTCTTCCTCACTGCAAGCAGAGTTAGCTAGACCTTTCAACTCAGGGTCAGCAACCTGCAACTCAACCAACTCTTGACGAGACAAATTATCAACACTACGGGGTACTGCCTTATCTGGTGAGTGGTCCAAATTAGCAAGAAAAGTGTCAGCTAGGATAACATCATCATTATCATTATACTCTAAGTCACCAGTAACTTTAGACTTAGCCCTAGTGACAGCACATGCAGAGAACACATCAGGGACATCACAATCCTGGGCCGCAGCCACTGGCTCACTAGACAACTGAGGAGCTGGACACACTTGACTTCCACCAATACTGGTATCATTTCCAAGTAAGAAAGTTACACCTGACATTGGGAGTGTCTCAACCAACCCAACCATAACGGAACCATTAACAAAACCAGACTAAATTCACTCTGCACAGAGGGACAGAGAAGTAATTATTCCCTACACCTTGTAAGATTACAGTTTCATCAGAGGAATTAACATTAGAGCCTAGAACACTGGTCAGCATAAGGGATTGGCAAGCACCTGTATCACGATATATTTTAACTGATTTCCTGTCATTACTGTCCAGAGGACTGACAAAACCATCAGACAGGAAATTAGCACATGAACTCTTGAGAGTGTCACCCACGTTACTGCTCAAAAGAGGAGCTTCATCATGAGGATTTAATTTACCCCTCAAAGCAAGTTCAGTTAACTCAGTTAAAGAATTCTGGGAACTCTCAAGGGTGGACACTAGAACAATTGACTGAATATTTAAAGACTCCTTTTTGTTCACATCACGCTGTCTCCTGAAACATTTCTCCGTAGTATGACCAAGCTTACTACAATAAGTACATTTACTTTTCTGAAATCTAGAGGTGAAGCTGGTATTTACTTCCTGAGAAACATCATCTTTATTCTCTTTCCTGTTACCTGTACTCTGAGTAGCAACGTACTTACTCTCAGCTTTCCTTTTTTCTCTAGAATATCTCTTGTGAGTGAGAACATATTCATCAGCTAAAACTGCAGCATCAGACAAATTATCTATTCTTTTCTCATCAAGATATAGGCTTACATCATCATTAATACACCTTTTGAAGTCCTCCAGCAAAATCATCTGCTTAAATTTGTCAAAATCAGAATCCACATTCTTAGAATTTAACCACTGCTCTAACAGATCTTCTTTGATTTTTGCATACTCAACATGGGATTGCTTATCTTGCTTATAAGTTGTCCTAAATTTTACTCTATAGGTTTCAGGAACAAGCTCATAGGCCTTAAGAATCAAGCTCTTAACTACATCATAATTATCACATTGATCCTGAGGCAAAGATGCATAAGTTACTTGAGCTTTACCGGTGAGAACAGTTTGAAGGAGTACTGGCCAATACTTTTTGGGCCAATTAATACCTGTAGCTACCCTCTCAAACAACTGAAAATACTTTGTTAAATCAGATTCATTAAACCATTTTTATCATACATATCCTTAAATTTGTGAATAGTTTTTTCACACATTACTTCATTCGGTAGTGGATTCCATTGATCTGTTGCCCTAATTGGGAAACTGAATTTCCTTACGTCTTTATCGCCTATCTTTTTATGTAGTTTTTTGCAGTGTCCTCTTGCTGATGCTTCCCCATAGGTTATATATTCATTTATGTCTATTTTCTCATCCCTTGAGATGCATTTATATAACATAATCATGTCTCCTCTTTTCCTTCTCTCTTGTAGTGTTGGTAGATTCAATTTTCCTAATCTTTCTTCATAGCTTAGGTCCCTTAAACTTGGTATGCATCTTGTAGCTGCCCTTTGAACTTTTTCAATCTTATCTATGTGTTTCTTGAGATGAGGATTTCCTACTACTAATGCATATTCCAGGGTTGGTCTGATGAATGTTGTTATTATCTTTCTCAACATGTCTTCATTTATATATGTGAATGCTATTCTCATATTAGCAAGCAATGTATACATGTTACATGTTATACATGTTAAGTTTGGGGAGTGTGTGTGTGTGTGTGTGTGTGTGTGAGAGAGAGAGAGAGAGAGAGAGAGAGAGAGAGAGAGAGAGAGAGAGAGAGAGAGAGAGAGAGAGAGAGAGAGAAGTCTGAAGGTGTGATTTTATAACAGAGAAATGCAATGAAGATGGAGGGAGTGAGAGAGGGAAAATAGGGAATCAGGGATTGGGAGATATAAGTTTGGGAAGTGAAGGAGCGAGAGTAATTTTCTGGATGGATGAGGGAGGAATGGAGGATGAGGGAGTGAATTAAAATTGAAAGACGGGCTTGAGTGTGTCATGGATGGAACAGATCTAATATTTCACTCCAGCTAATGCCAGATGATTTTATTCAACTGAAAGTGAAATATAGGAGCCTGGGAGAGTTATCTGGGGCCTTAACAGGAATCTGAGGAGTTAAATGAATGAAAAATATGTATTTGAATGGCATGGATTTATCGAAGAAACGGTTTTTAAATAAGGCGCCAGTATCAGGAATTAGAATGGCAGGGGACTGATATTCAGGTTTGATATTTTGTCCTTTTATATTTCCATAAATTTTACAATACAGTGTTTATCTATTTTTTCTTGAACTTTAGATATCAAAATTTATATTAGATGGGAATGAATCCGAGTGAATTTTTTTAGTAGACTTGTGTTGCTTTAAAGCAACGTAAACACAATCTTCCATCGTTGTGTGCAGGATTTTTGTGACATTTTAAATTCAGTGTGCTGGGGAAGGTGCACATTTTCTTGATTAATTTTGTCACAAAACAACAACGCTTGTTTATTTCTGGAAATGTCCTCACATGGCTTCACCAGTTCGTACTTGGGAGGAAAATGTCTGTTTTGGTGGATGGTAGGCCGAGTTCCTTTCGAGCTGTGTTAGGCCCGATTCACACGACCCGTTTTGGTTCCGACAGGCAGGCCGCTGGCTTGACTCCGTCAGACTATTGTGTATTCACATGACACGTTCCTAGTCCGTACAACATCGCCATTAAGTTTGTGCTCATTGTTGCATGAGGATCATGGCCGATCGGTCTCTAAGGTATTTGGCGGCAATTGCTCGACTATTAGAAGAAAAGAAGGAAGAAAAAGTTCATGGAAAGAGGAAAAGGTTATGGATACACCACTCACTGAAAAAGAGAAAGTTCAAGGGAGAATTCAGGACCCTGTATAAAGAACTGGCAGATGATGAGGTAAAATTTTCACCAGTCCTGCTGAAGCACTACCTTGGGAGTTATATAGCATGTCCTGTATTAAGGATAGAAAAAACAGTGAATTTTACCTGTAAAGATTATGAGTTATAATTTCATGTATAATAAACTATTGACACACTCATCTGGTTTGTTTACTTTCTCGCCAATCTCTTTCTATATCTTTATCCAGATTATCACTGTACTTTTTATTAGTCATATAAAATAACTCTTCATAAGAACGCGTATGTTCGATTAGCCTTTCGTCCACGATGCCAAACAATGAAATGTATGTGTTATCTGTGTTATCTACATGGACAAGGCAGTAACAGCGAGTCGTGGAATGGATGGGTACGTTACATATCCTTGTTCACATGAACCATCACCACAGGCCAGCGTAAAGTCGCCAGTTGGGACATCCTGGCTTGGCTGCTGAGATCTGGGGCAAGTGTAGCTGTTAAACTTTGAGATGGCCGCCACCTCTATACCAGAACCAACACCCTTCACCCTGCTGCTGCTGCTGGTTACCTGCCAGCACCTTTATTTACAACTCTTCCGGCTGCTTATTGGATCAATAAGGTATGTTGGTTCATAAACTGTGGCAGACACATTTGGTCTTCCCACAGAGGTAGTCCCTTGCATATTCAGTCTGTACAGTTTGTAGTCCTACCTATGTGTGAAAATCTCATATGTACTTGTATGCACTCTTTATTAATAATCTTGGTGTTCATTCATGTTAATGATTTTGGTATTCATTCATGTTAATAATCTTGGTGTTCATTCATGTTAATAATCTTGGTGTTCATTCATTTTAATAATATTGGTGTTCATTCATGTTAATAATCTTGGTGTTCATTCATTTTTTTTCCTAACATGAAAATCCTTTATGTACTTGTATGCATCAGTTTAACACTTTCATAAACATTTCAGTTTACTTATTTAACTTGATGGGCGAATAAGAGCTGGAATGAATTGATGTAGTTATTTATTATTTGTCATACACTATATATTTCCCAACACTTCCAGGGCTGTGTACTTAACGAAGTCAGTGGCTGCTTTGCTTAGCTGGTGCATATGCTAATTGGCAGGGCATCACCCTCATCATCAGCAGCACCAACCCATACGTCATCCTCGTCATCAACCAAACCATCTTTGCCATCATCCAGGTCACTGGGGTCATCTGAAGGCTGCAGCAATGAGAGGAGAGGAGGAAAATAAAAATGGATTCACTCCAGCACTTATGACAGTTGTATACAAGTACCTGTCTGTTGGAATGCCTCAGGCCGTACCCAACTGGCTCGCAGCACTACAGGCGATATTTATATTTTGTCGGTGTAATGCACAAATCCTGCACCCAGAACCACACAACACATGTAGTAGTGTATTTTGTCAGTGTAATGCACAAATCCTGGACCAGCGCCATACACCACATGTAGTAGTGTCCTAAAGCACATCTGAAATGTGAACCCAGGGAACTGTGGACTCAAGCCGCCCTCCTGCAGTTCATCATCCACTTTTCTGGGGATAGGGAGGGAGCTGAGGAATGTTTGTCAAACCTGGCATTGGAGCTGACCAGTATACCACATGAAGGCATCCCTCTTTATATACTTTACATACATACATACATACATCATCCAATCCTACTTTGCCCCATGAGAAGCGTAGGAGCCCGGGGCTAGGCAGTTGGTCCTGACATAATTTAAGATGAGAGTGACCAACCTCACTCATCCCTGAGTGGCATTACGTGAGCAATAAACCCCAACCACCCCTTGGATATAAGCCTTCACAGTCTCAATCTGACTGGAGCACAATAATTACCCACTAAACCACCAGGCGCCAAAATTTGGTTATATGGTTACCACCCAGCATAGTAAATGGTTTCCTGGTGTACAGGAAACCATTTGGCTTGTCACTCAGTGTAGAGTCATCCACAGGCAGAAGGAAGAGGAAAGAATGAAGGAATGAAAGACAGAAGAGGGAGTGTAAAATCACCCGTAGGCAGAAGGACGAGGAAAGAATGAAGGAAAGAAGGATGGAGGAGAGGACAGGGCAAACACCCGAGAGCAGCACTACATTGAGTGAGTGGATGGTGAGCACCCCCACCTACCACTATATACTTTACTAAGCTTAAATTGTTTGTAAAATGGTTTGTGTAATACATCTGTCTTCACTCATTGTTAACAGACACTTCATAGTGAAATCATTTAGATGAAATATCAAAGTAACAGAAATTAAACCATTTTTAATAGTAAACTTATGGAGGCTTGTTCATGCTGTTATTTGGGTAGGGACCATTATAAATACTTGCCAGTGTATCAACTCAGACATTACAACAGTTGGGACAAGATTAAGATATCAAGTATCCTGGATTTTCATAACATGTTAGGAATAATTTTCTGTGAATTGATGAGTTAATCAAGGGCATTAATAGTATGTGGGGAGGATGAAGAACGAGAGACTGGACAGGAAACCATGTGCATGAGGTGGAGGGGGAGACTGAGGATAAGAAGGGAGGATGAACTGGAAAGATAAATGAGAGGAGGATATGAGTTGGAGGAAGAGCAGCCAAAGCACAGGGCAGTGTGGAAGTTGTTTCTGGTCATCCTGTACAAGATTAAGGCTTCTAGCAGTAGTAAGATGAATTATTCCCATGTATTGCCAGCATCATTAATCCTTAAGGGTTACTTCACTTGTGTTTATAATTGTTGTATGCAATCAGTAGCCAGACACAGGAGTTTGAGGATGTTGTTTAAATTCCAAATAGCTTTTCTTGGGATCTTTATCCATCCATTACAATAAATATGCATTATTATAATTCATATGCTGATTTTGATTTTGTGTTTTAGATATAACTAACCTTTACTCTTGTTTAAAATTGCTATATACAGTATATAGCATAATAGGTGTAAGTTGGTGGTGGTTAAACACCCAGTCCCCATTTTTGCCCATAGGTTATGTACTCTTTCATACGAACAGATTTCCTTAAACGCAACTACTCGTACCATCAGGAGACCTTTTGTATTAGGGTTTTGTATGAGCAACCATATTGTCATTTTCAGTAGTGCATGTGTGGATGGTAGAGAAAAAGTTGAGTGGTACCTTTAATACTTTATAATTGTAGGTGTTACAGAAGAAGTTAAGAAGTGCTAAAGGGAAGATGATTAACCAGGTTGCACTTATAAGGTGGAGCCATTAATTCAGATTGTTAGATAATGTGTTAATGACTGTGGCATAATTATGTCACTGAGTATGCTGTTTGATTGTTATACTCTCTCTTTTTGGTGGGGAGGAAGGGGGATCCTACCTCATCCCTTTTCTTAGCTAGGAATTGGAGGAGGAATATTGGGATGCTGTGTTTGAACAGGCAGTTCCAGTGGTGTGTCTGACCTCTCCAGTTTGTTATATTTACCCAAGCAGAATAAAGTCGTCTGTATATAGCAGGATTATACAGTATTGAAAATCTGTGTAATTGCAGAGAAGGGGACAAAGTGACTTGTTATCCCACAGGACATTCGGCAAGTATCAGATCTGAGCCAGCGAGCAGGATTGTTAGTGTGGCAGGTGAAACTGATCAGCCGAGCTGCCCACCTCCTCCACCCTGTCACTCTTCATCATCCCCTGGCCTCCCCATCATCCACTGTGGAGAGGCAGCAGCAACACACAAGGCCTCTAGTGTCACCCAAACAAGCACTGTCTCTTGGCAAATGCCTCCAGTCACTCACCAATACCTGGATGATGCATGGTTAGTCATATCTGCCTGTGTTTATTGTTATTGTGTGCAATTACTTTTGTATGTGTCCAGCTGTGCATTTATCATGAGGTAATGAAACTTCACTGATATCTGGATGATGCATAGTTTGTCAGGTGGATTTATATTACAAAATAATGTGGCATGTAATTTTTGGCATAGTTTTTATTATTAGCTAGTGGTAGGTGGGGGCGCTCACCATCCACTCACTTGATGTAGTGCTGCTTTCAGGTGTCTGCCTTTTCCTCCCCTCCATCTTTCTTTCCTTCCTTCCATCCTCTTCTGTCTTTCTTTCCTTCATTCTTTCCTCATCCTTCTGCCTACGAGTGACTTACACTTCATCCTCTATCTTTCTTTCCTTCATTCTTTCCTCTTCCTTCTGCCTGTGAGTGACTCTGCACTGAGTGACAAGCCAAATGGTTTCCTGTACACCAGGAAACAATATATTACACTGGGTGGTAACAGTATAACCAAATTATGGCGCCTGGTGATTTAGTGGGTAATAATGGCGCTCCAGTCGGATTAAGCTCGCGAAGGTTTATATCCAAGGAATGGTTGGGGTTCACTGCTAATGTAATGTTACACAGGGATGAGTGAGGCTGGTCATTGTCATCTTAAATATCAGAACTAATATGCTTAGCCCCAGGCTCCTACACTCCTCATGGGGCAACATAGGATTGGATGATGGATGGATGGATGGATGGTTGGTGGGGGCATTTACCATCCACTCACTCAATGTAGTACTTTCTTGGGTGCCTGCCCTTTCCCTCTTCCTTCTTTCCATCCTACCTTTTCTGTCTTTCTTTCCCTCTTTCTTTCTTCCTTCTTTTTACAGGTGACTCTACACTGAATGACAGATCATGCTGAGTGGTAACCATATAACCAGATTATGGCACCTGGTGGTTTAGTGGGCAATTTCCATATTTAGTGGGCTCCTGTGCTCATAAAGTTCAACACTGGATTACATGGTGATGATTTTTTTTTTTCCAGCCAAGGTTTCAAGAGACGTAACTGGAGGAGTTAAATATGGCATTCAGACACCTCATCACTGGAGGTTCATATAATGTTAAAGTAAATAATCTGGCAATAGTGAAATAGTGAATGTACTGTATGTTTAATGAAATTACTGAAGTTTAACATTTTGTGCTTTGGGCCCATTAAACATTTCAATATGATAATGTATTTTATTTTTAAAATTCATTTCACTAGAGGTTCATATAATGTTGAAGCAAATACTCTGGCAATAGTGAAATGGTGAATGTATATTTAAAGAAATTACTGAAGGTTAACCTTTTGTGCTTTGGTCCCATTAAACATTTCAATATGATAATGTATTTTATTTTTATAATTCATATTTCTAACAGTTTTATTGAATTGTGATGAACAACCTACTGCCAAGATCCTGTTACTCTCTTAAAAAATACAGTAAATTTAAATTGTCTCAGGATAATGTTTTGTGATTTGGACCTAAACCTTTCCATATGATTATGGTGTATTTTTTATTTTTAAAGTTTCTTCTTAACAATTTTATTGAACTGAGACAAACTTCTTTTAGCCATGATGATGCTAGTACTCTCTTCAAAGTAAATTACAGCTAATGTAAATTGTCTGTGGATAAAGAAAATGAATATTTTAAAGACATCATATTGAAAGGGTCAGGTATAATATTTTATGGTACCAACATAATGAAAAATTTTTATCAACTGATCTTAGGATTGAAATTTCTTTACTGGTAAATTTTCAGTAAATAGTTGCCAGTACTCTTCCTCCCTGTGCCAGCCTCATCCTCTTCTTCCTTTCTTAATGCCAGCCTCCTCTCTTTCTTTCTCTTCCCTCAGTGTTAGTAATTTCCTTCTCCTCCCTTTCTCTCTCAGTGCCAGCCTTCCCACCACCACCCTCAATCTCTGTCAGAGACTTATTCCCCCCCCCCCTTAATTTGCAGCCTTCTCCTCCTCCCCCCCTCCATTCTCAGTGCACTTCCCTTAATCCTTACTCCCTCCTTTCTCAGTGCATATCCCTTACACCTTGCTCCCTCCTCAGTGCCCTTTGTGCCAGCTCTGTACTCCTCCTCCTTTCCTTCCATCACATTGCCAGCCCCTTCCTCCTCCATTCTCCTCTCTCAATGCCAGCTCCCCCCCCCCTCCTTTCCTCGTAGTGTTAGCTTCTTCCTCTACTTCTTCTTCATTTTTGTCATCTTCTCTTTCAGTTCCAGCCTCTTCTTCCTCTATCCCCTCACTGCCAATACTTCCCTTATTCAAAAAAGAGCAACTGGTCACTTGCCTCATAATCTAGCATGGACTAAGCTGTGTAGACCCCAGCACTTGTGCTCCAGATGGGGCACTGAAGGATTGTAAAATGGTTGGAGGAGTGGTTTTTTACTATTTTATTTTTTTTATTTTTTATTTATTTACTTATTTTTTACCAGTTTTGTTCTGATCCCATTCACAACAGAGGTGCGAGGACAAGTAATCAGCTATGTTAAGGGTGAGATGGACTGCCAGTTGACATCTAAGTGTGCCTTCATACTCACCCTTCTTGATGCCCAAGGTAATTAATGTATTGAAGGATACTGGTGTTTTTAAGTTAAATACATTTTATGTCCACTTGATTAAAAATTGTCTTAGTCTCTCTTTATCATTTGTCTTGTTTGTGAAAGTTGTAACATTGGTGGTAATGGTGGTTGTATTTATCATAAAATTATTATAATATAATAGTGGAAGGTGGGGGTGCAGTCATCCTCTCTCCCTTCCTCCCTCTTCTCTGTCCCCACCCCTTCCCCCTCCTCCCACTTGATAGTGACCCCCTCTCTTCCCCCACACAGTATAGTGCCTCCCCCCTCCTCTCTGCTTTGCTTGATGTAGTCCCCCCTCCCACTGCTCTGCTTGATGTAGTCCCCCCTCCCTGCCTTTGATGTAGTCCCCATCTCCCCCTCTCCTTGATGTTGTCCCCATCCTCATTCCCCTGCTCTCTGCTTGTAGTCCCCATTCCCCCTCTCATTAATTGATGTTGTTCCCATCCCCCTCCATTTCTTTGATGCAGTCTCTCTTTGTATCTCATGTAGTCCCCTTGAGTGACAAGTGAAATGTTTTCCCATATGCCATGTCATTTGCTATGCTGGGTGGTGGTTTAGTGGGCTAAGTTGTTCCAGCTGGATGAAGACTGTAAGGGCTTCGTCTGAGGGGTGGGCAAGTGAGGCTGGTAACCGTTGCCTCGTTGGCACCAAGTAGCTCCAGCTCCCTGTTTACCAGGGCACAAAATAGGATTAGATGTTGTATTAGCTCGTAGGTCCATATTTTCATCACTCAAGGAAGCTGCCTAGCATCTTTTCCTTGGCTAATTATTTTTGGACAGGGCCGCTTACTGTCAGTATGTATGTCATTTATGCTGAGTATGGAGGTACTGTAATAATTTAAATGACACAAGAAGATAGTAAGGGGTAGTAAGCAGAATAATCACTTAGGAGAGATATTAGGCAGTTTCTAACTGATGGACCTTGGTCATCCCCCCCCCCCCAAGTCCTACTGTTCACCCTACACACATCAGAAAGAGAGAAGGACCTAGGTGTGATTATCAATAACAGACTATCTCCGGCTGACCACATCAGCGAGAAGGTACGGAACATGTATACACTGCTTGCAAATATGAGAATAGCATTCACATACATAAATGAAGACATGCTAAGAAGGATAATATCATTCATGAGACCAACCCTGGAGTATGCATCAGTAGTCTGGAGTCCTTATCTCAAACAACACATATACAAGATTGAAAAAGTTCAAAGGGCCGCTACAAGATGGATACCAAGCTTAAGGGATCTAAGCTACGAAGAAAGACTAAATAAACTGAATCTACCAACACTACAGGAGAGAAGGAAAAGAGGTGACATGATAATGTTATTTAAATGCATATCAGGGAAGGAGAAAATAGACATAAATGATTACTTAACATATGGGGAAGCATCAGCAAGAGGACACTGCAAAAAACTGCAGAAGAAGAGAGGTGATAAAGACGTAAGGAAATTCAGTTTCCCAAACAGAGCAATTGATCAGTGGAATGCACTACCGAATGAAATAGTGTGTGCCAAAACAATTCACAAATTTAAGGATATGTACGATAAATATGGTTTAAGACACGGGACAGTACGAGCTTGACTCATTGCTGCAAAGATACAATTAGGTAAGAACAATTAGGTAAGAACACTCGCAAAACCACGTATAAACAGTACAGGGGATACTTTGAGTGTGACTTTCACAGGCATGGAAATCTTAATGAATGAACTGCGATTATCGACCTAGGTTAGGTCTTTAGGCAGGGTTGGGTTGGACTGGGTCATTTCTGGTTCGATTTTTTTCAGGTGGATTAGGTATAGACACATTCGGTTATACTGGGTTAAAATAGGTTTGTTTAGATATGTTTTGATTGGGTTGTACTAGATTAGGTTATGCTGGGTTAGGTTGGCTTGGTTTAGGTCATTTTAGGCATGGGTAGGAGAGGTTTGGTTAGGTATGGTCAGGTTAAGTGATACTGGGTGAGATTAGGTCGCTTTAGATAGGGTTAGGCTGCGTCTGATTAGGTTTGGTGGTCAGGTTGTGTTGGAATAATTTAGGTTAGGTATGGGGAGGTTAGGTGAGATTATGTGAGGTTATAATATAGTTAGAGTGGGCTAGGTGACTCACACACACACACACACACACACACACACACACACACACACACACACACACACCGCTCGCTGGTGCAGTGGTAACGTTCCCGCTTGCCAACTGGTGGACGGGAGTTCGCGCCTCGCTCAGGTTGCGAAAAGTTTCACTGACGAAGTGGGTGGTTACTGTCCCCCTTGAGCAAGGGGACGGGTGTGTGCGTGTGTGAAGGTCACAGTCTTGCCCTTAGATCGGACTATATGAGCTCTCAGCTTCCTTCCGGGAGGGTAAAAACTGACGATCACGACCATCAAGTGATCCTGACCGACCCGGTGAATTACACACACACACACGCACACACACAACTAACGGAAGTTCGTGGTGGGGAAATGTGTATATGTATCTGTGGAGGTGTGGGACGGTTGCCATGGTAACACACTGGCCGTCCCCCCCCCCCCGGCGCGCGCGCGCGCACACACGCACACACGCACACACACACACACACACACACACACACACACAGTAAGTAAGTAAGTATTTATTGACCACAATATCCAGTTACACATACAGGATTTCAAACAATAATAAACTTAACATGATAAACAGCACATCAGATATTAGCAAACAATTATGGTCCACAAAACAAGCGAAGTATTAAAGAGTTGATCAGTGCATCTATATAGCCTTAATGAAAGATGGAAATCATTACACTTCTGATTAGTAACGTAACTACAATTTCACCAATCACCTTTTTTACGAAAAAAAAAAAATCTAAAAAATATATCATGGTTAGAATAAGAGCATACAAAATGGATTAAATACACTTTAAATAACATAGGTTATGGTAAACATTATAGTACACACTAGCCAAAACAGGAAAGGACCTTATACACTATCTCCTAAATATGAAACTGAGCATCGTCACCAATGATTTGACTCCAGGAAGTAAAGCTATATCTTGTACGCATGTGCTGAGTCAGTGGACACACCTCCAGTACATGCAACTCTGTTTGCACAGCACCACATGGACAGAACCGCTCTGCTACCGGGAGACGTCCCCCTCCACGCCGATTCCAACGGCCTGTCTCAACAGCCAGATTGTGACTGATTACCCGCAGCCGACTAAATGCCATTCTGTGTACCTCACTAGTTTTACCACGACATTTATAGATCTCATGAACTGTTAAGGTAGGGTTCAACACATTATATAGCCTTCTAGAAGATGTAGAGTTAGAAATTGATTGCTTAAAAGATTCAATGCCGACTTTAACATCATCAACAGAATTATTATTTAAACTCTTAATGTATTTACTTGTTGGTGTGTTAGCCGCCATGGTCAGCCTGACGGCTTGCACCCACGGGTCATGGGGCATACCGCTCCTCTCCCCCCACAGTCGCTGGAAAAGCTTCCTCTGCCTTGCTAGTACTAAAGATTTCGGTTGCGGGCACCCGAGTTCCACGTAACAGACGTCCGTGCACGCGGTCATACAAGCTCCCAGCAGCTGTTTAATACCCCAGTTATACAATTTTTCCATTGGCCTCAAGTTCCCATTGAACCAGGACTCACAGCCATATAGGATGGTTGACATTAAGGCTGCTTCAAACATTTTCTTTTTAACGTAAAATGATATGTCTATATTCTTTTCCAAAAATGACACAAATTTCAGAATGTGGCACATTTTTGCTTGTGCGTGGGCGGTAATGGCTTACGACAGGGTCCCGTCGCTTGTGAACAGGCTGCCTAGATACACATACCTGTCACATCACTGCACGACCATCTCACCGACGCAGAATGGTTCACGATCGCCCACTGACGCATGGATTGCAAAGAACTTGGTCTTAATATTATTCACAACCATGCCATTATTTACACAGAACTGATTCAGAAATGTAAGTTTATGTTCCGTTCTGCGTCGAGTTGTCGAGAGAAGAACAGTATCGTCCATAAGGACAAGGAGATGAAGCCACTGTAAAAAACCATCTGGCCCACAATTGGACTTTATCAACATAATCATGCTGTTTACAAAAATGATAAACAATAAACAAGATGTTGGGGACCCCTGTCTGACGCCGACCCTGGATGTTACAATGGCTGTCCCAATAATGCTCAAAGTAACCCCGTATATCGCCACCAGCGCCGCTAACATTCGCGACCGGCACCCCAACTCACGTAACATGCGAAACAATATGGCGCGAGGGACCCGATCGTATGCCATTGAAAAATCGACAAAGCAAACAAATAACTTATGCTTTCTCCTGCAGGCCAAATCAATTAACAGTCTAAGTGCCACCACATGCTCAATGCAGCCCTGGCCCTCCTGACTCCCTGCCTGCTCCCGATACGGAACAAACCACATACTTAACCGAGTTGATAGCACCATGTCATACAGCTTTGCCATACAATTTATAATATTTATACCACGATAATTCTTGGGTAATGATCTGTTACCTTTCTTAAATATCGTAACCACACGGGCCAACTGCCAGGATTTGGGATAAGAGCCAGAGGAAAAGACTGCATTAAACAACGCTAAAATAAAGTGTATCCACTGGTCTGGTAAAAACTTTATAATTCCTGGGCTTATCCCATCAGGCCCCACACGCTTTATCTTGCTTTAATCTATGTATTTCTTGCATTACCGCATCAAATTCTATGTTATCATCAAGAACTGGTTTGGTTACATTTGTATTAAACTCAGTAGGTACTATAGGTTCAGCATCATGTGGGTTATATACCTCCTCAAAAAAGGCTTTGAAATCCTTATCTGTGGGTTTTTTATTACCGTCGGAATCATCACTATCATCTCTATACTCCCCACGCCAGTCTATAGCTTTCCACATACGCCTGTTATCCATATCATTTAAGAGTCTCTCCCACCTGCTCACTGTGACATCCTCTGGCACAGTCACCTGAGCACACCGACTGGCACTAGCACACCTGTACAAAATATCGGCCATTTGGCTCACATTAGTATCAGTGTCAGGATCAAACTGGGGAATATCGAATCGAGAAAGGTCCCCAATAAAGTTTTCGATGTGAACATCACAAAACTTTATAGGACCTTTTAACCGAGATTTCTTCTTCTTACAACTTCAATACAAAACTGCATGATCACCAAACGAACCCGCCCGCACACCAAGGCGCACCCTATCCACCACAGGGGGGGACAGAGCAACCGCTATGGGGGCGTGATCCGATGGAATATCAAGACCATTATTCACAGTGAAACTTTAAATGCAATTTAAAATATTGGTAGAAGCAATACACACATCTACTTCAGAAATCCATTCATTATGTTTCCTATACGTCAGATTGCTCTTATAATGTTTTTCACCATATTTCAAGTTATTTACCACCACAAAAGTTTGTTCTACACATACAGTAGTCATAGTATTTGCATTCTCATTAGGCAAATTAATTTGATCAGGAATCTCGGGGTAGGTGAAATATTCAGATCCAGGGACAAGTAAATTCACTAAAATACTTTGAGCACCAGTACCAAAACGTGTGTTCAAGCCTCCCATTCGTAGAACATTACAATTTTCCTCTTTTCCACATATGATTTTCTCTTGTATATAACTGAAACTGTTAGGAGTAAAGCAATACGAATCTGTAGGGGGTATATACACAAACCCCGAGAGCACAGTGCTTAATAGGGACAATCTAAGCCAAACTTGGTCTTTCATTTTACAGTCTACACCCATCACAGATGACTGTAAACAACGCTTTACTAGTACCACTGTGCCCCCTCTATGTCCGTCTGACCTCACAGTGTCTCTATAACAAACATAGCCAGGTAGAGAGATACGATCATTAGTTTTCACTTCATTCAACCCTATCACATCGTAATTCATTAACAATGCCAGTACAGTACATTGGGCTTTTCTAACTTTGTACGAACCCCATTGATGTTCCTCGACATGATTGCAACATGTCTTCTTTGTGGTTCACCTAGAAAGGAGCCGGCCCCCAGCTGTCGATGACCACCTCATCGCGATAAAGTTTCCTCTCCCTCGTGTCCACACACACACACACACACACACACACACACACACACACACACACACACACACACACACACACACACACACACTTCCTTAACGATATATTTTTGGATAAAGCTGGTTAATATCGTTTTGTGCATTTTTTTTTTGCAAAGGATGGCATAGTTTGAAGGATTTTTACAGTCCATTATTAGAGTACGGTGTAATAAGCAAAAAAATCGTTTTGGAAGAGCTGCTGGGGAGTTGTAGAATGAGTTTATATCTGTAATTTTTATCCGAGTTTTCCATTAAGTTGTATGTATTGCTTATCAGTCTTAACGTGGCTGAGATCTTATATTTGCTGCTTATTTCTCATAGCATAATTACAGGCAGAGGAAGACGATATCACGGCTCTGCATATCTTCAACAGCACTTTTTCGTGACTAGCATCATATTCTAATGTCAGGCTCTTGTTATAGCTCAGCATTCAAGATGGAGAGATGGCAATTTTAGGCCAAGTTGAAGTGAAGCTCTATGTCCGTTCCATAACTAGGTGACTATACCGTTCTTCCTCTAACACTGGCCGGATTTCCATGTTTGTGTAGATCATTTTACTCATTTCACGTAGCCCAGTGCCAGGAAATGACAATGGTTTGTCACTACATCCTTTACATAGCACTTCTTCGTGACTAGCATCATATTTTGGTGTTCATCTATTGTTACAACTCAGCATTCAAGATGGAGAGATGGCAATTTTAGGCCAAGTTGAAGTGAAGCTCTATGTCCATTTCATAACTAGGTGACTATACCGTTCTTCCTCTAACACTGGCCGGATTTCCATGCTTCTGTAGATCATTTTACTCATTTCACGTAGCCCAGTGCCAGGAAATGACAATGGTATTGAACTACATCCTTTACATAGCACTTCTTCGTGACTAGCATCATATTTTGGTGTTCATCTATTGTTACAACTCAGCATTCAAGATGGATAGATGGTAATTTTAGGTCCATTTAGGGAAAAGAGAGTATTGTTCTATATTCTAGTGTTAATGTATCCTTACAGCTCAGCGTTTAAAGTGTGAGGAGATGGCAATATTAGGCAAAGTGAAAGTGAATAGATTATGGTAAACATCTAAGTATAATTTCTGACTTTGCTACGGTCCCTGATGCTTCCTCTACGACGGTTTTCTCTTATGCACTCAGGCTCCTAAGACCCAATTCCAGCTGAATAAAATCGTCTGGAGTCTAATAAAAGAAAAGTACTAGAGTTGTCACGATCATTGGAGGGTTAATATTTACAGCATGAACGCTCTCAGACATTTATAAATAGCTCACAGGTGCATATTAGCCTCTTGTATTAGCTAGAATAAAATACTAGAGTTATCCTGCAGATGAGAGGGTCTCCGTGCCCTCTAGTGGATGTAAAAGTAGCTGGGTAAAGTTTCACACAAGTTTCTGGGCTGAACAAGCATGGCATTCCATTGGTCAGTCAGTGGTACTCTGACGATAAGAGGGTGAGGCTGCGTCGGCTCCGTCTCCTGCTGTAAGTGTTAAATTTTACTGTTTTGGGGTTAAATTTCGCTGTTTTTGCCATTAAGATGATTCAGATAGGACACAAAGGTATCCTGCTGCCAACCAGGAAGTGTCATAGGTCAGACAGATTCAACAGATGAGGGCAATAGACGTCGTTTTGCTGGTTAGGGGGTAGTGCTGGTATGTAGGCTTCTCCTCTTGCTGCAAGTGTTGGGTTTTGCTGTTTTTGCCATTAAGGTGACTAAATTAGGACACGAGGATATCTTACGGTCAGCCAGAAAGCGTTGTAGGCCAAAGAAATTGTAGAAAATAAGGGAAATGGATGTAATTTTAATAGTAGTGTACCGTCACCTATATCTATAGCCCTAATTGTCTAGTTATCTATAGCCAGACGCCTTAAACCCGTAAGGGGTGGCCACAAACAAATCGCCTCCATGTCGCCCTATACACTGCCATTTCGCTGCCCTCCCCCAACGTACACCCGCCTCTTTCGTATACCTCTCTACTCCATCCCTCCATCCCATCCCCTTCACTATACTCATTTTACTCTAACTTGGCCTAAATTGCAATCTCTTTATCTCGAATGCTGAGTTGTAACAATAGAATATTATGCTAGTCACGAAAAAGTGCTGTTTCAAAGACGCAACTGAGACACGTGAAAAGCTGCAAATAGACGAAAATTTGGGCCAAGTTAAGGTGAAAGGAGTAGAGTACAGAATCCTCCTTGATAAAAGTTTCCGGATTAAAAAGAACTAGAAAAATCATCATCATCATCATCGTCGTCATCATCTATCTACTGCTACTGTCTACTGCCAGACACCTCAGTTATCATCGTCATCGTCGTCATCATCATCATCATCATCTATCTACTGCTACTGTCTACTGCCAGACACCTCTGTCATCATCATCATCATCATCATCATCATCATCATCATCATCATCTATCTACTACTACTATCTACTGCCAGACACCTCAATCATCATCATCATCATCATCATCATCATTAAATTTTTCCATACCTTCACTCTTACAAACATGCAGACAGTTTGAGTTACACACTGGTATTCGCATACAGTAAATACGCACACAGAGCACGCACACAAGTACGCACACACTGAGAACGCACACTATCACGCACACATTGAATACGCACACACTGAATACGCGCGCACTGAACACGCACACAATAAACACGCACACGCGCGCGCGCGCACACACACACACACACACACACACACACACACACACACACACACACACACACACACACACACACACACACACACACAAAAAACGCGCGCGCGCGCACACACACACACACACACACACACACACACACACACACACACACACACACACAGACACACACACACACACACACACACACACACACACAGACACACACACACACACACACACACACACACACACACACACACACACACACACACACACACACACACACACACACACACACACACACACACACACACTGAACTCGCACACACTGAACTCGCACACACTGAATACGCACACAATAAACACGCGCACAATAAACACGCGCACAATAAACACGCACACAATAAACACGCACACACTGAACACGTACACACTGAACACGTACACACTGAACACGTACACACTGAACAAGCACAATTTGACTAAGTACACACTGAAGAAACACAATTTGACTACGTACACACTTAGCACGTACACACTGATGCACACACACACCGTTGCACGCACACACCGATGCACGTACGCACTGATGCTGTCATAAAAGACTTAGTAGTAACTTTTGTAGATTAGTTATATTTATATTAGACTTGTGGACGAGCGGTTGTTATAAGTGAGTAGATTTGTAAGTAGATAATCTTGATTCCCTTTTGTCATGCAATGACAGGAGAGGTAAAGATTAGTATGGGACTATTTTTATTTGTCTTGGAAATATTAACAAAGTCTCACACACAAGTGAAGTATAAGTAGAGTCCCGCCTGCTACCTCCTGTCTCTCTCTCTCTCTCTCTCTCTCTCTCTCTCTTCCATGTTGCTAAGCCCTTCTCCCTACTACCTGCCTGATCTATGGCCTGACTCCTTCTGAGCTCTGCTTCCTAAATTCTGGTGTAGCAGGGGTCGTGTCACGTGTGTTACACTGTGGTTGGAAAGTTCTAGAAGCCTGTGTGTGAGTATGTGTGTATGTGTGTGTATGGTCACGAGGCGCTGTCGTGTGCCTATAAAGCATTCCTTGAGTTAAGAGTGTGTAAGCATGTTTAGCATTGCTCGATTCTCGCAGACACAGTATCTTCTCATCATCTGACTTGCTGCTTCTATCTGTCTCTCTATCTATTTATTTATATATTATGATTTGTAATTATAATATGGACTCATAACAATGCAAGCACACACCGATGCACGTACACACTGATGCACGCACACACCGATGCACGCACACATCGATGCACGTACACGCTGCGGCATGTACGCACTAAATGCGCACACGGAGCGGGCACACACTAATGCACGCACGTATTCATTCACGCAAACACTGATACCAGCACTGATCAGAGCACGCACGCACACTAATAATCACACACACTAATACACACAGGCACTGATACACACAGGCACTGATACACACAGGCACTGATACACACAGCACTGATACACACAGGCACTGATACACACAGGCACTGATACACACAGGCACTGATACACACAGCACTGATACACACAGGCACTGATACACACAGGCACTGATACACACAGGCACTGATACACAGGCATTGATACACACAGGCACTGATACACACAGGCACTGATACACGCACACTCAGATACGAGCACAGATACACGCACAGAATGATGCACACACACAAGTTCACGCACATACTGATACACACACACACACACACACACACACACACACACACACACACACACACACACTGATGCATGGACTCAGTGATGCTCGGATATTTTAATGCACGCGCACGCACGCGAGCGCACGCACACGCAGGCGCGCGCGCACGCACACACACACACACACACACACACACACACACACACACACACACACACACACACACACACACACACACACACACACACACACACACACACACACACACACACACACACACACACACACACACACACACACACACACACACACACACACACACACACACACACACACACACACACACACACACACACACACACACACTAAACAGGTGGTGGGTCATATTTAGCTGACGTGTCGGAGTGTGGAGATACAGATAGGAAAGAGAGAGAGAGAGAGGGGGGGGGAGGGGCATGAGGTAAGTCAGGAGAGTAGACTGTTGTTGTTCGTGTTCTCCAAATTCCCCTATTGGTCAACGCGATAGGATGGCCGGGGATACTGTAGAGATGGAAGGCAAAAGTGGCAGGAGATAAATTATGTAAAATGGTGATCCCTGAACCTTACCTGTATCGAATCGTTCGTATCGTATCTTTTTTAAAGGATCTAACATGCTTGCATGCGTCGTCGGCCTTGGTCGGATCATGGCGGCTCTCCACACTGCACAGTCTTTTGCAGCCTCCCTATTCACTCCCTTATCCCTGAAGTCACACACTATGACCTCGTCGCAGGCCTTTTCCCGTCTGCCTCTCGCAGTCCTACCTCCGACGTTCACACCTCTCTCTCCTCACCCAGTTGTCATCCTCCATCCTCTTCACATGTCCTAACCACCTCAGTCTATCCCTCCTCATCACAACAATACACTTTTGTCCCATCCCTCCTCTTAATTCGTCAATAGTAAACCTAGCCTCCCCCCCAAACCCAGGCCTAGCATTTAAGTAAGAACTACACGTCCATCTAATCATTGTTATTTCTGTGCGAAATGTGTTGATTACGTAATCCTTGGTTAGGTAAAGATTCGTTTATTCCCCTGAACCAAAGTGACATCATTCTTATTTTATTCTTATTGTTATCAAGCCATTTTATTCAACTTACGAGCAGCCTCTCGTACGAAAGACTTTATTAGTACTGCATCTGACTCCTTCAGTTTGAAAAGTGTACCCTAAGCTGAATAAAATCATCAGGCTGTTGCAAGAATAAAATGAACGACGTTTCCTGGCTGAATGGGTTAACACTAACATGATCATTTGCCCCGACATTATCCGATTTATTCACCATCTCGATGACTAACAAATTTTGGCAGTCATGGTCGGTGACAGTATGGAGTTTTGACCGTAATGGCTTTCAGGTTGGCTCTCATGACTGTACCGCTCACATATTTGCATAAAGATTGTGATTTACACCCTTCCTTGATCAGGGCATGCGTTCTGACGTCGTGCGTTGTGTGAACTACGGGGGGAGGGGGGTGAAGATTGGCAGTACCCCCACCCCCCCAAAGAAATTACTTAAAAGAGATAATTCGTATACTCTATTGGATGACGTGGATGTGGACGTATTATAACTACATATTTACACGGTAAAGCAATTCCACTATGACACGAGCTGTGGACAATGTTGGTGCTCTTGGGTCTAAAGAAGCTACTTTTTCGGTGACAATCCCTACTAAGAAATGAGTTCATTATTCACACACCCTTCCGGCAAGGGAGATACAATAATCCCGGTTAACATCTGTTTATTTCGAAGGTGCCCTGAGGTTTATGAAAAGTCCCAAACACTCCTTGCTAATTAAACAGCCGATGGAAAATATGTTAAATACCATTGTTAAATTTGCCAACATTTACAAACAACCATACCGATATATTTGGAGGGGAAGATTTTTGTGTTTTGGCGTCGTAGCAGTGGCTAATTGTACACACACTCTCTAAACTCCCACCTTCTCTATGCCCGCTACTCCAGTCCCCCTTCCCTACCCCCTCACCTCTTCCCTACCTCCTCACCTCTTCCCTACCTCTTCACCTCTTACCTCAACCCCCTCCCCTCTTCCCTACCCTCTCACCTCTTCCCTACCCTCTCACCTCTTCCCTACCCCCTCACCTCTTCCCTACCCCCTCACCTCTTCCCTACCCCCTCACCTCTTCCCTACCCCCTCCTTTCTTCCCTCTACCCCCTAACCTCTTCCCTACCCTCTCACCTCTTCCTTACCCTCTCACCTCTTCCCTACCCCCTCACCTTTTCCCTACCCCCTTGCCTCTTCTCTACCCCCTCGCCTCTTCCCTCATCCCCCGTCCCCTCTTCCCTACCCCCTCACCTTTTCCCTCTACCCCTTCACCTCTTCCCTCTACCCCTCACCTCTTCCCTCTACCCCCCAGCTCTTCCCTACCCCCCACCTCTTCCCTACCCCTCCACTTCTTCCCTACCCCCTCACCTCTTCCCTCTACCCCCCTCCCCCCTCACCTCTTCCCTCTACCCCCCTCCCCCCTCACCTCTTCCCTCTACCCCCCTCCCCCCTCACCTCTTCCCTCTACCCCCCTCCCCCCTCACCTCTTCCCTCTACCCCCCTCCCCCCTTCCCTACCCCTTCACGTCTTCCCTACCCCTAACCTCTTCCCTCTACCCCCTTACCTTTTCCCTCTACCCCCTTACCTTTTCCCTCTACCCCCTCACCTTTTCCCTCTACCCCCTCACCTCTTCCCTACCCCCTCCCCTCTTCCCTCTACCCCCTCACCTCTTCCCTACCCCCTCCCCTCTTCCCTCTACCGCCCTCACCTCTTCCCTCTACCGCCCTCACCTCTTCCCTCTACCCCTCCCCTCTTCCCTACCCCCTCACCTCTTCCCTACCCCCCCATTTCTTCCCTATCCCCTCACCTCTTCCCTCTACCCCCCTCTCCTCTTCCTTCTACCCCCTCCCCTCTTCCCTCTACCCCTCTCACCTCTTCCCTCTACCCCTCTCCTCATCCCTACCCCCCTCTTCCCTACCCCCTCCCCTCTTCCCTCTACCCCCTCCCCTCTTCCCTCTACCCCCCCTCCCCTCTTTCCTACCCCCTCACCTCTTTCCTACCCCCTCACATCTTCCCTACCCCCTCACCTCATCCCTCCACCCCCTCCTTTCTTCTCTACCCCCTTCCCTTCTTCTCTACCCCCTTCCCTTCTTCTCTACCCCCTTCCCTTCTTCTCTACCCCCTTCCCTTCTTCTCTACCCCCTTCCCCTCTTCTCTACCCCCTTCCCCTCTACTCTACCCCCTCCCCTCTTCTCTACCCCCTCCCCTCTTCTCTACCCCCTCCCCTCTTCCCTCTACCCCCCTCCCCTCTTCCCTCTACCCCCCTCCCCTCTTCCCTCTACCCCCTCCCCTCTTCCCTCTACCCCCTCCCCCCTTCCCTACCCTCACCTTTTCCCTACCCCTTCCCCCCTTCCCTACCCCCTCCCCCCTTGGCTACCCCCACACCTCTTCCCTACCCCCTCACCTTTTCCCTCTACCTCCCCTCCCCTCTTGCCTACCCCCTCCCCTCTTGCCTACCCCCTCCCCTCTTGCCTACCCACCTCACCTCTTGCCTACCCACCTCACCTCTTGCCTACCCACCTCACCTCTTGCCTACCCACCTCACCTCTTCCCTCTAACCCCCTCACCTCTTCCCTACGCCCTCATCTCTTCCCTACGCCCTCATCTCTTCCCTACCCCCTCACCTCTTCCCTACCCTCCACCTCTTCCCTACCCCCTCATCTCTTCCCTACCCCCTCATCTCTTCCCTACCCCCTCATCTCTTCCCTACCCCCTCATCTCTTCTCTACTCCCCCACCTCTTCCCTACCCCCTCACCTCTTCCCTCTAACCTCCTCACCTCTTCCCTCTAACTCCCTCACCTCCTCCCTACCCCTCACCTCTACCCTCAACCCCCCTCCCCTGTTCCCTACCCCCCACCTCTTCCCTACCCCCCACCTCTTCCCTACCCCCTCATCTCTTCCCTACCCCCTCACCTCTTCCTTCTACCCCCCCTCCCATTTCCCTGCTACCAGTCAAACCTCCCCTACCCTCACACCTCTGCTCTCCACCTCTCAGGTTGAATTTTTCCATTGACACGAAGAAAGAAGAGGATTTTCGCACGACCAAGCAGGCAGAGGATAATTACACGGCCAGGCAAGCAAAGGATATTTACACCGACACGACAGACGACAGGAGTGGGAAATAATAGCTTTCTCCCCTAGTGAAAGGTATTTGAACCATTTTTAAATTTTTTGAAATTTGAAATTTTTTTCTGAGCTTTTCTCACATCGTACACTTAGTCATGCATTTTGTTTATTGTTAAAAGAGTTATTTTCACACACACACACACACACACACACACACACACACACACACACACACACACAAATTCTCTCTCTCTCTCTCTCTCTCTCTCTCTCTCTCTCGCAGATAAATTTTGCACGAGAGCACTGATAGCTGTGTGGTGGTTGTGATGGTGGTGATGTCAGCGGTGTTGATGGTGGTGGTGTGTGGTTGTGATGGTGGTGGTAGTACGTGGTTGTGGTAGTGGTGATAGTGTTATGCTAGTGGTTGTGATGGAGTGTGGTTGTGGTGGTGGTGGTGGTGGTGGTAGTGGTAGTGTGGGTGTGGTGATGGTACAGTATGGCTGTGAAGAACTTAAAGGAAGGATGGGTGGAATTGGGTGACAAGTTCGGGTTAGAAGACATTGACGTAAGTTTGCAATATAATGTTGGTGTTATGGAAAATAAATCTCTCAGGGAAATGCGCTACGAAGCCTCCTATGCCACCCAGAATACGGGACATAGGCTCAGCAGTAGCATATAGTGCGTACTTTGGCCTAATTGATATTTGCTCCACAGAAAACGATGGAAACGCCGGAGGACGAGATGTCAACCCTGGCCAGCGAGATGGCAACTGCAGGCGAGGGGGAAGGCGAAGCTGCAGCCTCAGAAGACGAGATGGCAACCTCAGAAGACGAGATGGCAACCTCAGAAGACGAGATGGCAACCTCAGAAGACGAGATGGCAACCTCAGAAGACATGGCAACCTCAGAAGACATGACAACCTTAGAAGAAGGGGTGGCAACTACGAAAGAAATGACAGCTGTAGACGACGAGATGGCCGCTCGAGAACATGCAAGCCCTGCAGAGGAACTGGTGCAGCGTGTGTTGTAGCTTGTACTGATAGGTGATGTGGTAGGGAGGGTAGCAGCAGCTGTGGCGGCACCTGTATAGCGTTACTCTGGTAGGCATTGCATTCCTTAGGCACCTTTGATGTTCCTGTATTTCCCCAGGCGATGCAGAGACGGCTGCGAGGGAGAGACGAGACGGCCGAGAGACCAGGGGAGACCGGAGAGCCTGCAGGGAGATCGGAGCGCCGGACAGGACAGGTGACAGGTTGTATTTTTCTTTGTATTTTCCTTTAGGGTGTGATTGTGTGCGCGTGTTTTTTTTTTTTTTTTTAATTTATTTATTTTTTTTTTTGCGTGTGTGTGTGTGTGTGTGTGTGTGTGTGTGTGTGTGTGTGTGTGTGTGTGTAGTTCCCAGCATACTAGGCTGGGTGTGGCAGGTAGGTGGGTCTGGGGAGGGAGGTGGGGTGGGGGGAGGCGGGAAAGGGGGGACTTCCTTCCACTTCCATCTTCCTCGCAGTCTGTCCTGTCTGCCTGTCCTCAGCTCAGCCGAACGTGCTGGGATGGTGTGTCTGTCTGTTAGTGTCTGCCTGCTTTAGTGCTTCTTTCTCTTCCCCACCTTTACTTTTTTATGCGCTTTTTCTTTTTCTGTCATTCTAGAGTGAGCGTGATGGAGAGAGGGTAGAGGGGCGAGTAGGAGCGAGGGAGCGAGTTGGAGATAGACGTAGGACCTACTACATAATATTAATTGCTAAAGGTATCTTGCCCGTATTTAACTGATATACTTTGATAATACTTGAAACATTTGCTCTAGTCCAATAATTTTGATATACTTTGAGATACTTATACTTTAATATATAAAATCTTCTGCCAGAGTAACCTAACAGCTGCTGCCATTGCTACTTGTATACTTTGTAAATGTATTGTAATTGTAAACTCTTGTAAAACACTAAAGATAATAAAAGAATCAGCTGTATATGTATATTTACTTTGCCCTTTATGGTATTACAAATGACTAAAATACAATATCACAGAAAAAGTAAAGTATGCAAAGAAAGCATACAATGCTATACTCTAGTTCCCAGACATGGAACAGAGTACACAGTAGACTCCTGCACAAGTTAACTTACTGGTATAAACTCTCGGGTATAAAAACCCACAATTCAACTTTGACTTTATACCAGTTCCACCATCTCGAAAAATCCTAAGTCCAAAAAGCACTCCAATTTGGACTTAGGATTTTTTTCGAGTGACTGGATCTGGTATAAGTCTTAAGGGCACCAAAACCCTTACTTCGGACTTAGACTTTATGCCCACCAGAGAAGTGGGTATAAAGTCTAGGGATATAAAAGCCCTACTTCAACTTAGAAACTGCGACCAAAAGAGGGGGGGGGGGACAACTACTACTTTACCTTAAAAAACTCTACGGATGTAAAACCCCCTGTTTCAACTTAAAAAAACTCTACGGAGGTAAAACCCCTATTTCAACTTAAGAATTTGACGGAGTTGTGTAAAAACTCTATGGATGTAAAACCCCTATTTCAAGTTTAAATTCTACGGATGCAAAACCCTTATTTCGGACTGTGCAGACCCCTCCCCCAGGTGCAGGAAAACCAGTACTTTGGTCAGCTATGGTTTATTGATGGGTAACTACAGTATTTGTGAGACTAGCTTCATTACTTAGTGCAATTAGTACTGCCTTGACTAGCAGTAATAGCCTTATTTCGGCTGTTTATAATCCTCCAGAGTTATTTCCTCTGGTGCCTGCAGTTTATTCATGTTACTGCCAGACTGTTTTATATATACTCTGGTGCTGAAGCTCCTGTACACTGGCCCTCCAGGTCATCTCGCTGGTTGGTAGTTTTCATAGTACTTCTTACCTTAGTGTTCTCCATTCAGGTTTTTTCCCGTGTGTACTTGAGGTATCTTGATAAGGAAACCTGCAATGAGTGTACTGCAGACACACTGCATGTTAAGCCCTGTCCACACGAGCGGGCAATGCCCGCGGGCATTGCCCGCTCGTGTGGACGGGGCTTAAGTCTGACCAGCTATTGTATCCAGTGTAGGTAATGGTGTTCTTTACCCATGTCCTATTTGAGTAGATCCAGATTCTCCTATGTATCCCTTCACTAGTGCTGCTATCAAAGCCTTCTTGCCATCCTGTCAGTGAAAGTTCTAAGTCTATTGTGCAATCAGGTTTACCCCTTCGTCAAAGTCCAAATGAGGTACTGAAGTGGGTATGCTGCACCTTTATCAGAGTTCATGAAGCCAGATCTAAAGACTATCAGTTCTCAAAGCAGCTAAGTTAAAGTATCAAGGCTTGAATGCCATAGGTAGTGGTAAGTTAATATGAAGGCTTGAATGCCATAGGTAGTGCGGAGTTAATATGAAGGCTTCCATGCCATAGGTAGTGCTAAGTTAATATGAAGGCTTCAATGCCATAGGTAGTGCTAAGTTAATATGAAGGCTTCAATGCCATAGGTAATGCTAAGTTAATATGAAGGCTTCAATGCCATAGGTAGTGCTAAGTTAATATGAAGGCTTCAATGCCATAGGTAATGCTAAGTTAATATGAAGGCTTCAATGCCATAGGTAGTGCTAAGTTAATATGAAGGCTTCAATGCCATAGGTAATGCTAAGTTAATATGAAGGCTTCAATGCCATAGGTAGTGCTAAGTTAATGAATCCTTGGGTCCATAGGTAGTGCTAAGTATGAAGGCTTGAATGCCATAGGTAGTGCTAAGTTAATATGAAGGCTTGAGTGCCATAGGTGATGCTAAGTTAATATGAAGGCTTGAATGCCATAGGTAGTGCTAAGTCAATATGAATGCTTGAATGCCATAGGTAGTGCTAAGTTAAAAGCATGAAGGCTTGAATGCAATAGGTAGTGCTAAGTTGTATATATGATGGCTTGAATGCCATAGGTAGTGCTAAGTTAAATATACGAAAGCTTGAATGCCATAGGTAGTGCTAAGTCAATATGAATGCTTGAATGCCATAGGTAGTGCCAAGTTAATGTGAAGGCTTGAATGCCATAGGTAGTGAAGGGAGGTGTGACTCACTGGGTACTGATTCACTATCCTTTGGTACTATTCACCCCTATTTAGTAACTATGTGGTAGGTAAGGTCCAGGGATAATAGGTAAAGTATCTGGATCTCCTCTAATGGCTCTAATAAAATTACATTATTTACTCCATGTGTATAGATAAGCTGGTCAGTTACAGCATTTGTACATGGTTAAGTGTCCTATTCAGATTAAATTTTCAAAGTAAAACATCAGTGGGAATTAAGCTTTGTCTCTGGATCCTAACTCTGCAGTTCATACCATATTGTTGTTTGTTGTCAGCCTAAGTAGGTATTTACCACCACCAGTCCACTCCTTTATTCCGGCAATCTTTACAAGGCGTTTTCCTCTATAGGATAAAAAGCGTCAGCAACCGTAGTCCTAACTAGTTGGTTCATTATTTCCAAGTGTCACTTATCCGATGCAAATTCTTGTGTTTCCTCTAAGACCAAGGATCTTTCTGGCCAGGACAGGTTTCTCATCAGGTGAAAGGCGAAGAGAGGCAGTGTGTGGAGGTCCAGTTTTATTGTACCCATGTCATATATAATCTGGCCAAAGTTCTTCAAAGTCTTATAATCCAGGACTTAAATGGAAATCTCTCTGGACAGAGTGGCAATTCTGATCGGCTGAATGGCGAAGAGGCGAGCAGTGGTGGTGTCATCGATAGCGTGGCTAAGACAGGCGAGGAGTGGAGATGTGGATGGAGTGGCGAGAAGTATGGCCTCTGGAATGTCTGTCTGGCTGCTGTTTTCCCACGTGACCACACCTGCGGGAGAAAGTCTGAGGAGATCACACTGCACAGGTACAGAGTTTGTTTTTAGTTATAATGTTTTCATCAGTGGCTGCTTCCTCCACCTGTACTGAAGCCAACTGGGGTTTAATATTCAAGGAGAAAGTGTTTAAAGTGTGGGAAATTTTCAGAGTAAAAGGAAAGAATCAGTTGTAATAGTCCTAGAGAGGGCCCTGGGGTGTGGTGAGGGGTAGGGCGAGGGGTAGGGCGAGGGGTAGGGCGAGGGGTGAGGGGGGCGGTGGGGTGAGGGGGGCGGTGGGGGGAGGGGGGCGGTGGGGGGAGGGGAGGTGGTGGGGGGAGGGGAGGTGGTGGGGGGAGGGGAGGTGGTGGGGGGAGGGGAGGTGGTGGGGTAAGGGGGGAGTGGGTAAGGGGGGGAGGGTGAGGGGGGAGGGTGAGGGGGGAGTGGGTAAGGGGGGGAGGGTGAGGGGGGAGGGTGAGGGGGGAGGGTGTGGGGGGAGTGGGTGAGGGGGGAGATGGGGTTGGGGGGGTGTGGGGTGAGGGGAGGGAGAAGAGGGAAAAGGAGAGGGAGGTGCAAGGGGTGGGGGAGTAGGAAGAAGCCAGCAGCTAAACGAAAGAGGGAGAAGGGGAATAGGGAATAGAGCATATCCATTCCAGTACTCGGTAATACACAGTCCAACCCATCCACTGTATCCAATCCAGTCCATCCCAACCCCACGACATTCAACCCAACCCAATCCAACCCCACGACATCCAACCCAACCCAACCCAACCCAACCCCACGACATCCAACCCAACCCAACCCCACGACATCCAACCCAACCCAACCCAACCCAACCCCACGACACCCATCCCAACCCAACCCCACGACACCCATCCCAACCCAACCCCACGACACCCATCCCAACCCAACCCCACGACACCCATCCCAACCCAACCCCACGACCTCCATCCCAACTCCACCCAACCCCACGACCTCCATCCCAACTCCACCCAACCCCACGACCTCCATCCCAACTCCACCCAACCCCACGACCTCCATCCCAACTCCACCCAACCCCACGACCTCCATCCCAACTCCACCCAACCCCACGACCTCCATCCCAACTCCACCCAACCCCACGACCTCCATCCCAACTCCACCCAATCCCACGATATCCGTCCCAACCCAACCCCACGATATCCCTCCCAACCCTCCACATTATCCAATTCTTCCCTCAGTATAAAAGTCCTTTCAACCAACCCCACCTTATATAACCATCCCAACACCACAATATCCACACCAACCCCACATCAAATAGTTTTCAGGTATAAAGACAGAGGTAATTGAGGTATGATAAAAGATTTCCAGATTTTATTAAACAAAAGTAACTTTTATTTTAAGCTGGCTTCATCAGTAGAGTTGTCAGCGATCAGGAAGGCTCTGGT
Organism: Coenobita brevimanus; assembly: GCF_032717465.1. Classification (NCBI taxonomy): domain Eukaryota; kingdom Metazoa; phylum Arthropoda; class Malacostraca; order Decapoda; family Coenobitidae; genus Coenobita; species Coenobita brevimanus. The sequence goes on along the minus strand of NC_137016.1, from coordinate 30,532,515 downwards.
GGGTAGGTGGTTGGCAGGTGGTAGGTAGGTGGGTGGCAGGTGGTTGGTAGGTGGGTGGTTGGTAGGTGGGTGGTTGGTAGGTGGGTGGTACGTGGGTGGTAGGTACGTGGGTGGTAGGTACGTGGGTGGTAGGTACGTGGGTGGTAGGTACGTGGGTGGTAGATGGGTGGGTGGCAGGTGGTAGGTGGGTGGATGGCAGGTGGTAGGTGGGTGGATGGCAGGTGGTAGGTGGGTGGATGGCGGGTGGTAGGTGGGTGGATGGCGGGTGGTAGGTGGGTGGGTGGCGGGTGGCAGGTGTTAAGTGGCAGGTGGGCGGCAAGTGGGCGACAAGTGGGCGACAGGTGGCAGGTAGGTGGTAGGTGGCAGGTAGGTGGTAGGTGGTAGGTGGGTGGTAGGTGGGTGGGTGGCAGGTGGGTGGCAGGTGGGTGGCAGGTGGGTGGCAGGTGGGTGGCAGGTGGGTGGCAGGTGGGTGGTGGGTGGCAGGTGGGTGGTGGGTGGCAGGTGGGTGGTAGGTGGTAGGTAGCAGGTGGGTGGTAGGTGGTAGGTAGCAGGTAGGTGGTAGGTAGCAGGTGGGTGGTGGGTGGTAGGTAGCAGGTGGGTGGTAGGTGGTAGGTAGCAGGTGGGTGGTAGGTGGTAGGTAGCAGGTGGGTGGTAGGTGGTAGGTAGCAGGTGGGTGGTAGGTGGTAGGTAGCAGGTGGGTGGTAGGTGGCAGGTGGGTGGTAGGTGGCATGTGGAAGGTGGTTAAGTTACATGGGGGTAGTTGTGTGGTGGGTAGTGGCAGGTAAGTGGTGGCAGGTAAGTGGTGGCAGGTAAGTGGTGGCAGGTAAGTGGTGGCAGGTAAGTGGTGGCAGGTGGGTGGTGGCAGGTGGGTGGTGGGTGGATGGCGGGTGGGTGACAGGTGGATGGTGGGTGGCAGGTAGGTGAGTGGTGGGTGGCAGGTAGGTGAGTGGTGGGTGGCAGGTAGGTGGGTGGTGGGTGGCAGGTAGGTGAGTGGTGGGTGGTAGATGGTGGTAGGTGGGTGGTAGATGGTGGTAGGTGGGTGGTAGATGGTGGTAGGTGGGTGGTAGATGGTGGTAGGTGGGTGTTAGGTTGCAGGTGGTGGTAGGTGGGTGGTAGGTGGGTGGTAGGTGGGTGGTAGGTGGGTGGCAGGTTGCAGGTGGTGGTAGGTGGTGGTAGGTGGGTGGTAGGTGGGTGGTAGGTGGGTGGTAGGTGGGTGGTGGGTGGTAGGTGGGTGGTGGTAGGTGGGTGGTAGGTGGGTGGTAGGTGGGTGGTAGGTGGGTGGCAGGTTGCAGGTGGGTGGTAGGTGGGTGGCAGGTTGCAGGTGGGTGGTAGGTGGGTGGTAGGTGGGTGGCAGGTTGCAGGTGGGTGGTAGGTGGGTGGTAGGTTGCAGGTGGGTGGTAGGTGGGTGGGTGGTAGGTGAGTGGTAGGTGAGTGGTAGGTGGGTGGGTGGTGGGTGGGTGGTGGGTGGTTGGTGGGTGGTGGCAGGGTGGTAGGTGGGTGGTGGCAGGGTGGTAGGTGGGTGGTGGGTGGGTGGTGGGTGGGTGGTGGGTGGGTGGTGGGTGGGTGGTGGGTGGTGGGTGGTGGGTGGGTGGTGGGTGGGTGGTGGGTGGTGGGTGGGTGGTGGGTGGTGGGTGGTGGTAGGTGGGTGGTGGGTGGGTGGTGGGTGGGTGGTGGGTGGTAGGTGGGTGGTGGGTGGTAGGTGAGTGGTAGGTGGGTGGGTGGTGCGTGGGTGGTGCGTGGTAGGTGAGAGGTAGGTGAGAGGTAGGTGAGAGGTAGGTGGGTGGTAGGTGGGTGGTAGGTGGGTGGTAGGTGGGTGGTAGGTAGGTGGTAGGTGGGTGGTAGGTGGGTGGTAGGTGGGTGGTAGGTGGGTGGTAGGTGGGTGGTAGGTAGGTGGTAGGTAGGTGGTAGGTAGGTGGTAGGTAGGTGGTAGGTGGGTGGTAGGTGGTAGGTGGGTGGTAGGTGGTAGGTGGGTGGTAGGTGGTAGGTGGGTGGTAGGTGAGTGGTGGTAGGTGAGTGGTGGTAGGTGGGTGGTGGTAGGTGGGTGGTGGTAGGTGGGTGGTGGTAGGTGGTAGGTGGGTGGTGGTAGGTGGTAGGTGGGTGGTTGTAGGTGGGTGGTGGCAGGTGGTAGGTGGGTGGTGGCAGGTGGTAGGTGGGTGGTGGCAGGTGGTAGGTGGGTGGTGGCAGGTGGTAGGTGGGTGGTAGCAGGTGGTAGGTGGGTGGTGGCAGGTGGTAGGTGGGTGGTGGCAGGTGGTAGGTGGGTGGTGGCAGGTGGTAGGTGGGTGGTGGCAGGTGGTAGGTGGGTGGTGGCAGGTGGCAGGTGGCAGGTGGGTGGTGGCAGGTGGCAGGTGGGTGGTGGCAGGTGGCAGGTGGGTGGTGGCAGGTGGGTGGTGGCAGGTGGGTGGTGGCAGGTGGCAGGTGGGTGGTGGGTGGCAGATGGGTGGTGGGTGGCAGATGGGTGGTGGGTGGCAGATGGGTGGTGGGTGGCAGATGGGTGGCAGGTGGCAGATGGGTGGCAGGTGGCAGATGGGTGGCAGGTGGGTAGTGGGTAGTGGCAGGTGGGTAGTGGGTAGTGGCAGGTGGGTAGTGGGTAGTGGCAGGTGGGTAGTGGGTAGTGGCAGGTGGGTAGTGGCAGGTGGGTAGTGGCAGGTGGGTAGTGGCAGGTGGGTAGTGGCAGGTGGGTAGTGGCAGTTGGGTAGTGGGTAGTGGCAGGTGGGTAGTGGGTAGTGGCAGGTGGGTAGTGGGTAGTGGCAGGTGGGTAGTGGGTAGTGGCAGGTGGGTAGTGGGTAGTGGCAGGTGGGTAGTGGGTAGTGGCAGGTGGGTAGTGGCAGTTGGGTAGTGGGTAGTGGCAGGTGGGTAGTGGGTAGTGGCAGGTGGGTAGTGGGTAGTGGCAGGTGGGTAGTGGGTAGTGGCAGGTGGGTAGTGGGTAGTGGCAGGTGGGTAGTGGGTAGTGGCAGTTGGGTAGTGGGTAGTGGCAGTTGGGTAGTGGCAGGTGGGTAGTGGGTAGTGGCAGGTGGGTAGTGGGTAGTGGCAGGTGGGTAGTGGCAGGTGGGTAGTGGCAGTTGGGTAGTGGCAGGTGGGTAGTGGGTAGTGGCAGGTGGGTAGTGGGTAGTGGCAGGTGGGTAGTGGGTAGTGGCAGGTGGGTAGTGGCAGGTGGGTAGTGGCAGGTGGGTAGTGGCAGGTGGGTGGTAGGTGGTGAGTGACAGGTTGCAGGTGGTGGTGAGTGACAGGTTGTAGGTGGTGGTGAGTGACAGGTTGCAGGTGGTGGTGAGTGGCAGGTTGCAGGTTGTGGTGAGTGGCAGGTTGCAGGTGGTGGTGAGTGGCAGGTTGCAGGTTGTGGTGAGTGGCAGGTTGCAGGTTGTGGTGAGTGGCAGGTTGCAGGTGGTGGTGAGTGACAGGTTGCAGGTGGTGGTGAGTGGCAGGTTGCAGGTTGTGGTGAGTGGCAGGTTGCAGGTGGTGGTGAGTGGCAGGTTGCAGGTGGTGGGTGGCAGGTGGTGGGTGGCAGGTGGCAGGTGGTGGGTGGCAGGTGGTGGGTGGCAGGTGGTGGGTGGCAGGTGGTGGGTGGCAGGTAGTGGGTGGCAGGTAGTGGGTGGCAGGTGGTGGGTGGCAGGTGGTGGGTGGCAGGTGGTGGGTGGCAGGTGGTGGGTGGCAGGAGGTGGGTGGCAGGTGCGTGGTGGGTGGCAGGTGCGTGGTGGGTGGCAGGTGCGTGGTGGGTGGCAGGTGCGTGGTGGGTGGCAGGTGCGTGGTAGGTGGATGGTGGAAGAGTAGGTGGTAGTCAGACTGGTGGTAGGTGGGAGGTGGGTAATGGTTGGCAGGTGGGTGGCAAATGGGATGCAAGTGGGTGGCTGGTAGGTTGGTAGGTTGGCAGGTGGCAGGTGGGTAGTGGGTAGTGGCAGGTGGGTAGTGGGTAGTGGCAGGTGGGTAGTGGGTAGTGGCAGGTGGGTGGTGAGTGACAGGTTGCAGGTGGTGGTGAGTGACAGGTTGCAGGTGGTGGTGAGTGACAGGTTGCAGGTGGTGGTGAGTGGCAGGTTGCAGGTGGTGGTGAGTGGCAGGTAGCAGGTGGTGGGTGGCAGGTGGTGGGTGGCAGGTGGTGGGTGGCAGGTGGTGGGTGGCAGGTGGTGGGTGGCAGGTGGTGGGTGGCAGGTGGTGGGTGGCAGGTGGTGGGTGGCAGGTGCGTGGCAGGTGGTGGGTGGCAGGTGCGTGGTAGGTGGATGATGGAAGAGTAGGTGGTTGTCAGACTGGTGGTAGGTGGGAGGTGGGCAATGGTTGGCAGGTGGGTGGCAAATGGGATGCAAGTGGGTGGCTGGTAGGTTGGCAGGTGGGTAGTGGGAGGTTGCAGGTGGCAGGTAGCAGGTGGCAGGTGGCAAGTGGGAGGTGGGAGGTGGTAAGTGGCAGGTGGGAGGTGGGAGGTGGGAGGTGGGAGGTGGTAAGTGGCAGGTGGGAGGTGGTAAGTGGCAGGTGGTAAGTGGCAGGTGGTAAGTGGCAGGTGGTAAGTGGCAGGTGGTAAGTGGCAGGTGGATGGCAGGTGGTAAGTGGCAGGTGGAGGGTAGGAAGCTGAAAATAACAATTCAGTACATGGGTTAAATAATCAAACATTTCACAAAGTTGTCTCTCTGTGGGCGTAAAGCTTAACTGGACCAACTGAATCAGTAAATATAATGACAGTCAGTTAACGTATACAAGTACTAGGCCTGTACTGACAAAGGTACTGACTGACTAACTGGTAAAATGAATACTGACAGGAAGTGAAGACTGAGGATGTGGTCTACCTGAATCAGCTAAATATGTGGACTGACTGACTGTGGGTGTGGACTGTGGGTGTGGACTGTGGGTGTGGACTGTGGGTGTGGACTGTGGGTGTGGACTGTGGGTGTGGAATGAGGGTGTGGTATGAGGGTGTGGAATGAGGGTGTGGAATGAGGGTGTGGAATGAGGGTGTGGAATGAGGGTGTGGACTGTGTGTGTGGAATGAGGGTGTGGATTAACTGATTAACTCAACATCTGGACGGTGGGTCTGGATTAACTGAACTGGACGGGAGTGGACTGAGAATGTGGACTGAACTGGACTGAATTGTGGGTGTGGATTACGCAGACTGAACTGGAGTGGACTGTGGATGGGGACTGACTGGTTGGACTGGACTGGGGGTGTGGACTGACTGGACTGGACTAGGGGTGTGGACTGACTGAACTGGACTGGACTAGACTGGACTAGGGGTGTGGAATGACTGGACAGGACTGGAAGCGTAAACTGACTGACTGGACTGGACTAGGGTGTGGACTGACTTGGCTGGACTGGATTGTGTGTGTGAGTGTGGACTGGAGTGGACTTCGGGTGTGGACTGGACTGGACTGTGGGTGTGGACTGGACTGAACTGGACTGTGGGTGTGGACTGGACTGAACTGGACTGTGGGTGTGGACTGGACTGAACTGGACTGTGGGTGTGGACTGGACTGAACTGGACTGGACTCTGGGTGTGGACTGGACTGGACTGAATTAGGGGTGTGGACTGACTGACTGGACTGGACTGGGGGTGTGGACTGACTGGGGGTGTGGACTGACTGACTGGCTGGACTGAACTGGGGTGTGAACTGACTGGCTGGACTGGACTGGGATGTGGACTGACTGGGCTGGACTGGATTGTGTGTGGAGATGCGGACTTGACTGGACTGTGGGTGTGGACTGTGGGTGTGGACTGTGGGTGTGGACTGTGGGTGTGGACTGTGGGTGTGGACTGACTCACTGGACTGGACTGGGGGGTCTGGACTGACTGAGTGGACTGGACTGGGGGTGTGGACTGACTGAGTGGACTGGACTGGGGGTGTGGACTGACTGAGTGGACTGGACTGGGGGTGTGGACTGACTGAGTGGACTGGACTGGGGGTGTGGACTGACTGGACTAGACTAGGGGTGTGGACTGACTTACTGTACTGGACTGTGGGTGTGGTCTGACTGGCTAGACTGGACTAGGGGTGTGGACTGACTGACTGGACTGGACTGTGGGTGTGGACTGACTGGCCGGACTAGACTAGGGGTGTGGACTACTGGCTGGACTGGACTGAGGGTGTGGACTGACTGGACTGAACTGTGAACTGACTGGCTAGCTGGACTGTTAATGTGGACTGGACTAGACTGTGGCTGTGCACCAAGTCGACTGGACTGTGCACCAAGTCGACTGGACTGTGCACCAAGTCGACTGGACTGTGCACCAAGTCGACTGGACTGTGCACCAAGTCGACTGGACTGTGCACTAAGTCGACTGGACTGTGCACTAAGTCGACTGGACTGTGCACTAAGTCGACTGGACTGTGGACTGAGTAAACTGCAATGTGGACTAAGTAGACTGGGCTGTGGACTAAGTAGACTGGACTGTGGACTAACTGGATTGGACTGTGGACTGTCTGGATTGGACTGTGGACTGACTGGATTGGCTGACTGTAGGATTAAAATGACTGATGCTGACTGACTGATGCTGACTGACTGATGCTGACTGACTGATGCTGACTGACTGATGTTGCTAGGATGTGGACTGACAGTATGGACTAAGTGACTGTGTGAACTGAGTGACATGTGTGGACTGTGACAGGGTGTGTACTGTGTAAGGGTGTGGACTGACAGGGTGTGGACTGACAGGGTGTGGACTGACAGGGTGTGGACTGTGACTGTGGACTGAGTGACAGGGTGTGGACTGAGTGACAGGGTGTGGACTGAGTGACGGGGTGTGGACTGAGTGACGGGGTGTGAAATGAGTGACGGGGTGTGAAATGAGTGACGGTGAACTGAGTGACAGGGTGAACTGAGTGACAGGGTGAACTGAGTGACAGGGTGAACTGAGTGACAGGGTGTGGACTGCGTGACACTGGGGATAGACTGACGATATGACAGTGAAATATAATTGGGGAGTCTGATTGGCTAAGGGGTTGGACTGATAGATCATAAGACTGGACTGACAGGGGTTTATAAGGCTGTGGACTGACAGGGGTTTATAAGGCTGTGGACTGACAGGGGTTTACAAGGCTTTGGAGTGAATCAGTAAAGGTATGTAGTGATGCAGGCTGTGGAGTCAGTCAGTAAGGGTTTGTGGTGATAGTGGGTGTGGACTACCTGAGTTTTTGAAGGTGGGGACTGTCCATGGGTGTAGAACGACTGACTGGTTGTGGGTGTGAGTCACTGACGTGTATTTTGATTGAATTGACCTACTACCAATGACAGACTGATGATGAGACTAACATAGGGTGTGGACACACGGGTCAGTAGGGCTGTGGACTGACTGGGTCAGTAGGGCTGTGGACTGACTGGGTCAGTAGGGCCGTGGACTGACTGGGTCAGTAGGGCCGTGGACTGACTGGGTCAGTAGGGCCGTGGACTGACTGGGTCAGTAGGGCCGTGGACTGACTGGGTCAGTAGGGCCGTGGACTGACTGGGTCAGTAGGGCCGTGGACTGACTGGGTCAGTAGGGCCGTGGACTGACTGGGTCAGTAGGGCCGTGGACTGACTGGGTCAGTAGGGCTGTGGACTGACTGGGTCAGTAGGGCTGTGGACTGACTGGGTCAGTAGGGCTGTGGACTGACTGGGTCAGTAGGGCTGTGGACTGACTGGGTCAGTAGGGCTGTGGACTGACTGGGTCAGTAGGGCTGTGGACTGACTGGGTCAGTAGGGCTGTGGACTGACTGGGTCAGTAGGGCTGTGGACTGACTGGGTCAGTGGGGCTGTGGACTGATTAAAGCTGTAGACTGACAGGCAGTGAGTTTGGAGTACTGGAGAATGTGGGGTGAATCATGAAGGGCTTGGAGTGATGGATGTGCACTGAATCAGTAAGGGTTTGAAGTGATAAAGTGTGTGGACTGACTAGAGTGAATGTGATCGACTAGAATGTAGACTGACTATGTGCCGACTGCTGATCAGTGAGTCAATTGGTTAAAGGTACTGAGAGGCGGAATCAGTGACTGTGGAGTGACTGGGCCTGTGACTGCCTAACTGATTGGGGGTCTAACAAAGAGGGAAGATGGTTAAGTAATCAGGACGGGACGTGATATAAATTTATAAAGGGCCAGTGATGAGGAGGGACTTAGCTAACCAACTGACAAGAGAGGCAAACGACTTGAGTTATTAAAAAAAACACAAAGGTGTAAGCAAGTCCATAAGGTTATAGAGTTATTTATGAAACACCTTTAATTCATGTGATCAGCCTGCATTCCACGATATAGTGTAGTTAGCAACGATACAGAAAAGCCAGGCATTCATTACGTTTCAAGAAGTAAATAATATGGGTCATGTCTACACCTTGGTGCTCTTTTAAAATGATACGACCCTATGACAGAACTGACGACGACTAAGGGGTGACCAAAGCATAGATATGATTAACTGAAGGCCCGAGTGTTTGGAGCTAAGCAGAGTCGTGAACTAAATTTACTATATCCTGACTAACGACTGATTGGTGTTAAGTCAACTAAAATATTGTGAGGTTCAAAGTCCTCGTACATTACCGGATAAGAAAGATGAGGATACTTCTGGGTAGGCAGCGCATCCTCGGAGGGGTAAATTCAAGACGAGGTATCAATGGCACCGAGCAGTATGTTGAGGTGGTACAAGCTGGATGATTTCCCTCCTGTAAATGCCATATAAAATTAGCAGGACTTACATCAGTGTATTCGTTATTTCTGACTGTCTCTTTGTTGAAAATATCCACACATTTTATCGTCAAATATGTTTACATTATTTTGGCTTTATCATTTACTGCCCTAGATATTTTGCCCTTGTTATACTGTCTCATTGTACATAGTGTTTTGCGATGTACTTACCTAATCTTCCCTTCAGATGAGGTTCTTAGTTGAGGTCCCTCCCATGGTCGCTGTCAGCATCATCTCCCACGGTCACGGTCAGCATCACCAGTGTCCCTCCACCATCGGCTTCTCTTCAGCATCCCAGCCTTTACTCCACCTGCCAAGTAGGTATCTTATTTATCTTTACAGTTCATTCATCAGTTTGGGAGATTTTTTTTTTTTTTTTTGCGGCAATATTACGTAGCTCAGACAGACTACGGAAGACCTACGGTGTTGCCCATCCATAGCACTTTTTCGTAACTGGCACAAAGTTCTGTGTTAATTATGCTACAACTTATCGGTCAAGACGGGGATTCAATTTTAAGCCAAACTAAAATTAATGTATAGTCTCCGTAAAATAAGCATGTCAGATGCAGCCATTCATTACGTCAGCTGGATTCCAACATTTTTCTAATATATTAAAACTACAAATTCAAGAAACTAGCAATTTAGTTTAAAGGTAGCAGTGGGAATTTGACAAGCAAAGTCTTCCTAAATAATTGCAATGTAACGACCAAGAACGTTGAAAATGCTCTTTATGGCGAGGACTTCCAGTTCTTTAATAACTGTACTGAAACTATATCTTATTTAACTCAATAATTTCAAAGATTGTGGTAGGTGGTGGCGACCATCATCGATTCACTTGATGTAGTGGTGCCTACTTCTTCCTTAGCTTTTATCATTCTTTTTCTGTGCCTGCCCTCCTCTCTTCCTATTTCGCCCATCTTTCCTGTCACTTCTTATTGCTTTTCTTTCATTTACATGTGTTTTATATTGAGTGACAAGCCAAATGGTTTCCTGTAAGCCAAGAAACCATTTACAACGCTGGGTGTTAACCATATAACCAAACCATACGTGCTGCCTACGCGTCAAGTGAGTTGGCTGAGGGTTAGTGCCCCTCCCCGTAAAACAAATAACTCAGTAAAATGACCACCCCTTACGGGATTATAGTGTCTGGCAATAGATAGATCGACTGATTTCAAGGCCGAGACGTGTAAGCATTTTGGAGACGAAACTAAATTGCTGATCAACGTATGCAACGGTATAATCGTTATATTAAACAGTATAATCAATCATATGCCATACCTGTATCAAAAGCCATAACTAAACTGTACCTGGCGTGATGAAATGCCAACACTGCTCTGGCATCCCGGTTCAGTTATCCTCTCATTTTATCTCCGACCTCTTGTGTCATAGGCATGATTTCTTGTATTCTTTGCTCATCTCGTCCTCTGGCTTCCTCTCGTAGTACCTTCTTTGCTGTTCTAGCCACCTCAGTAAGTGCACTTCTGTTCACACATCCCTCCCTGTAATACCAGTATCTGTGAAGAGACAGATCTCTAGTCCGATAAGCTATTTCAGAGTTATTTCATCTGCTACATAAACTATTTTTTTCCATAATTATTCGCCATCTATAACTGGACACGGAATCTGAGCGGTAATCTTGTTGGTCTATTTCATTAACACCTCTTATGACAATGGTATCTTAAGGAAATTGTTGCAAAGTACTTAATGACACTAACAATTTCAGTTATGCTGTAAGTATATCTATTTTTCACATAAAAGTATTAAAGTGACAAGTAAATCACTTAGGAAGAGGCACCAAGTCCATTATGCCAACAAGATTACCTCTGTCAAAAAACTTCCTCACTGCAGCTGCCAGCAATACCACAGCTTCCACAGTCTCCGACGACGCCCCCACAGGCCAGACGACGCCCACACAGGCCACGACGACGCCCACACAGGCCACGACGACGCCCACACAGGCCCGACGAAGACCCCGACAGGCCCCGACGACGCTCCCATGGGCACCGACGACGCCCACACAGGCCCTGGCGTCTCAGGTCTGTACTCCGGCACCGATCCTCAGCATCCGCCTGAAAGATGATCGTATTTGTAACAGACATCCAAGTTATTTTTCTACATGGCTGTTTATTTTCACTGTCGTGCAGATATTTAACTGACCAAGACATGTAATTAGAGTCAGATAACACAAACACATCTTACCATTTACAGCTTCCACAGTTCCCCACGCTGACGCTTCATCTCCCGCCCTCATCTAATCCTGGCGACATCACAGCTCTGTCTCGGCAGCTCCTCACCCCCTGCAAGATGAACGTAGTCTCAGCAGCAGTTCTCTTAAGGTGTTTGTATGCACAAGGTTGTTTTAGTTACACATGCAGATATTTTAAAAGTTTAAGGTCAGCAAGTATAAGGAGATTTATCATACAGCAAATTTATCTTACCACTGCAGCATACGAACCTTCCGCCGGCCACACAGCTTCCGCCGATGACGACGACAACTGCCCTCGCCGCAACTTCCGCCCACATCACAGCTTCCTCCTCTTCCCCAACGTGGTAGGTACGCCGTCTGCATCCCTGTGGAACATGAACACTGCTGCATCATTTCTTCTAAGTTTTATGATCAGTTATTTTATGGGAATGTTCTTTACAGTATTATGCAATGCACTGTTAAAGGTTAAATGCTGGAAAAAGATATGTGGTCTTTAACTTACGCATGTGCAGACAGATAGAACTTTTGATAGCATGTTACATCCCCAAAGACGTGAATTGTTTAATTTTGTTTAGTAGTATTTTCACAATTATTCTCTCTGGTTTGCTTAGTGCTTGGTAGCTGTGTCAAGTTGAAGGTACAAGCTAGCAGTCTTATGAACAAACTTTAGCACAAGACTGAAAACTTAAATTATTTCTTACCATTGCAGCTGCTGTTGACGTATTTGTTGCACTTGCACACCAGCACTGCAGCTCCACTTCGACGCTGCAGTCCCACGCTGACGCCGCACGCAACGCCGACACAGTAGGCCCCAACGACGACCCAGCCCTAACGCCGACCCAACGACCTTCACGCCGACACAACGACCTCCACGCCGACACAACGACCTCCACGCCGACACAACGACCTCCACGCCGACCCAACGACCTTCACGCCGACACAACACCCCCACGTCGACGCCACAGGTTGGCCCCTCGTCGTAGGCTCGTCGTCTGCATCAGTCTGTAAGATTAACATAGTCACAGCAACAGTTCTCAGTTATAATTCTCCATCAGTTGTCTTAATTCAGTATATGTTAGTGATAGCATAGTGACGTTCCCATGAGATTAGATTTCTTTAATATCTCTTCCTTCACGATTTGTTTGCATAATTGTGCCATCTTCCTATACATTTTGTCCAGTATCTACACAATGCCTAAGTTAAGTAAAAGAGTAACATTTAGCACCTACAAGTAACGTGATGCTATAGCCTGTTTTCACCTGCCTTTACCACTAACACCTTTACTGGTATGTGTAATATATTAACTATTTCATTACGTATGTCGTGGCTACATGAAATTCGATGGATTTACGCTAAAAGATAGGATTTTTTTTTTTTTTAAGTGTCCGATTCTGGGCATAGGCTTCAGAGCCTGCTCTCAAGGCCCAGTAGTCTTCCTACATGCCATACACCTCTACATGTCACCACTTCGACGCTAACACCCATCGTTCATATTTAATACATAGCTGGGCTGTCTCATATTGGTATTAGCGGGGGTATTTTTTCGACATGTCGGCGGGTCTTCTGGTAGATCTGTAAAGTCTGATTTTTTGAAATTCAGATCCTTAACCTGTTCCCTGTCCCAGCAGGGATTTGAACCTGGGTCCGGTAGGACTGCAGGCCACCTCTCTACCGATTGAGCCACCGCCTCCCCTTGATTACTAGTCAAAGTCTCCAGTCTGATTACACTTTGCTATCCACTGAGCATGAAGAGATTATGAATATTTGTCAGGTTAGGGTAAACGGACTAGGAGATATCCTACTGAGCTAACGAGAATACGGTCACAAGGGAAAGGTTGCCAACAGCTTACACACCAGCATCCCGTTGATGTAGTAGCTCGCTCCCTCGTGGGTCTTATCTCCTCGCCCCCTCGCTCCTCTGCCCGTCCTTCCTCGCTTCTCCATCCGTCCTCGCTCCCTCACTCGTCCGTCCTGCTTCATCACCCCTTCTCCCGTCCTCGCTCCCTCTCAGCACATCGGGTTCAGGGAAGCTGCGTGGTCGATGATGCATTTCCGCTCTTCTGTGCTCGCCTGTGAAAAAAAAAAAAAATTATCAAAACCTAATCTGCTTTTAGTGCTGTCTTATATCAAAGTAAGGCCACATACAGGTTTAGGAAAAACACATATGTACATTAGGTGTTTAGGTCTTTACTCTTCAAGAATAATATTCAACCATTATTCAAAATTGAATTTTCTGTCATGTGTTACATTTGGCTAATTTCAATTCCATTTCAGGATCATCCAGTTACCTGTCTCATCGGTGAAGTTACTGCTGCTGCTGCTGCTGTTACTGATGACGACGAGGACAACGACGATGCTGCTGCTGATGATGCTGTCGCTCCTCCGTTGCTGGTGTATCGCCGCTAAGACAAACACTCGTGTCCAGCAACCAACAACGACAACCACAGACATGTCCGGCCGGACAACCATACAACCAACATCAACGAAGTAAGCTAATAGATGACCTAAGACTACCACGCCTAACTTTACCCGGCCTAGAAACCCAACCTAGTTGACCATAACTCTGCTGCCTAACCCACCTAAGCTTGCCCCATGACCCTCCCTGCTCCTGGCTACCCCCCACCCCCACCCCAGCCTGCCCTCCACCCTACCATCACTACACACCAGCAAGGCAACCTGTGGGGAAAAAGATTAAACCATATAAGTATAAAAGGTTAGGGCATATTATTATAAGAGATTATTAATAAGTGCATGTAAAGGATTAAGTAGTGCATTCAAGAGTTTACTCGTTTGTTCATATAATTATAAATGCTCACTTGCAACAACGATTATCGCAAAATTATAAGCAAATATAATAGCAATTTACAAAATTATTGCATATACCTGTTGCTGAAGCTGCTGTGTTGATCCTTCAGTACGATGACGCCTGTATAATTGTATTCTGGCTGCCTCTGACGGATTTATTCAGATCAAGAAGGGTGTCCAACAGAAGGGATTAAAAGCAGCCTCCATCCATCCCTTTCGGTGCTGGAGAGGGACACCATGTGGTGGCACTGATAGTACTAAAAGGATGGTGGGCTGCAGGACGGGTAACTTCATGGTTCATACATGCATCTCTCGTAGTGAAGGTGTTAATTCTTGCTTGACATTCACTCCTCACTGCTGCTGAACATTGTGCCAGCGAGCGAAGTAGAGCCTGGAAAAAAATGCAGAGTTTAGCTAATTTGTGGAGACGAAGATTGAGGCGAAATACGAATATGTCATTTATATTACTGAGACTTATTTAGCCGTAGCATTTTCTGTTTCTGCCACTGAGCTTGGTGACAGAGGAAGTAAAAGAACGATATTGTGGACCAGATTAATGAGAGAACTGATATAAAAACGACCCAGAAATCAGGGTATTATTGCCATTTATTACAGTCAAGCCCGTCGGGTATTCCAGCCTTTCCTATGACAAACTCCTCAAATTAGAAGAGGGAGGGGGTCTTCTCTATGACATATCCTTCGCAATGTGTCTTAGGTTAGGGGTTAAGTTTGATTACGTTAGGTCAGGTTAGGTTACGTTAGGTTAATTTAATAAAGAAAGAAATAGGCGAGAATTAGCCTCAGAAAAATTCGAAATATGGGTAAATTCTGCCCCTAGTGAAAAAAAGAAAAAAAAAGAAAAAACTTATCTCGGTCGATTTCAAAGGATTTTATTTCGTATATGACTTCAACCCCAAATAGGGGTTAGGCATCACTTGTGGTGGAAATTAATCTAAATCATTCGAAACAGGGGTAAATCCTACCCCTAGTGAAAGAAAAAATGAAAATACCCCGACTGTAATAAACGACAAAAAATCCGAAATCAGTTTGAACCTCTTCAGTTCTATGACAATCTTTTTTATTTGGAGCATGCTGGATTCAGACGATTTTATTGAACATAGGACTTGTAATTGTGAAGGGGTTAAGGCTGTATCAGACCCCTTTAGGTCAAAAATTCTCTAAGCGAATTTAAATAGGGAGAATAATAGGCAGAATACGCTATACTGAAGGAGTTGATTACATTGTTGAAGGCACATCAGTGGCAGAAACTGATCCTGTAATAAACCCTTCCAGTCTGATATCACGCAACCACCAGACGATTTTATTCAGCTTAAGGGATTTCTCGTAGTTAAAGGATTAATGAAGGCTGTGTCTAACCTCTCCAGTTCGAAAAAATAAAACCCACATTTTGAAAACCTATCCCTAGTTACTGAAAAATACCCATAATTCTTTTAATTCGTAAAAATAAGGTAAATGCGGTTGTCTTCAGATGCGAGGAATAAAATCGGATAATTAGTCATCAGTTCACTGGGGTTAACGGGAGAATTTAGTCACGATCAGGCACCAACATACGTGGCCTATTGCCAGTCTTACTGTTTGTGGCAGAGTAGGAAAAATTCTTATTGTAAAACTATATTTACTGAAAATGAATTAGGTAGACAGCAGGCAGTAATGAGGACAAGAGTCTTGGTGTTGGCAGCATTGATATTTCACTAAGTTGAAAATACAGTCTGCCGGCTTCCTTCAACTCACTGGCAGACATATTGCAAAGACCGGTAAAATTCCTAAGAATATCTGGCTATTTCTTTAAAAAAAAAAATAATATAAATTAAATTCGAGCTTCTTTTCCGCCGAAAGCCACCAAAAACTTGGAAAAAAAGTCACGCTTGAAATAATACACTTTTAAATTCCCTTAACAGACCTGAAATGGAGAGGAAAAATCGCCAAAGTCATCAGCTGGGCAGGTGGAGCCAGGAGGTCAGTCTTGTAGGGCGTCTGGGGTTCAAATGAGAGGCAGTGGTCGCCGCCATAACGTCATCAGTTTGGTTAGTTCACCGCATCGCCACCAGAACCACACCCGCCTACCCAAACCCACCTGCGCTTGTTTTCCGCCATTTTAGGTCAGTTTATGCTATTAGTACTACTTCTAGTGCTATAGTCCTATATTTTATCGTAGAATTAATACAGCTGACTTAGATCTCGTGCAAATCATATCCTAGGTTAAATAATGGGATCATATATTGCCTTGAAACCAGTGTTACGAGTCGAACTCCATCTTCTACACTTTTCCATATGTATGTTAATTCCCAAGCTCATGACTCTTCTTTCTATATTATTTGCTGTTGATTATGCCCTACCAAATTACTGATACTAAGTTAAATAGATAAAGTTAATAAGCTTCGTTTCACCTTATTCTTTGAAGCCACGTATTTGGATCGTTATCTCGGTACTGTTTTACTCTCGATCTGCATTCCTAACTCTGTATAAAACTAGGCCATAAGAGCATATGTCTAGCATATTTCAAGAGCATTCTCCTAGAGCATATATCTTCCCGTACTGTCATAAGGTGTGATTTTGATATATAGATTATTTTGAAACATTTTTAGGGAGATAGTACTGTCAGATATTTCATACAAGCATTCCTATTGTGCTGGGCCTTCTTTCCTTTATTCTAGCTAACTCAGACTATTTCTAGGGCTTATATAGAGTCCTAGGAGCCTGATAGTGTTAATACTGGTACCATTAACCCTGTCATGATCGGGACAGCTCCTATTCTAGTCAACATCAGGGTATTTTATTAAGTAGAGTAAAAGTGGTCTAACAGTGAGGGTGTTTTGTGGGTGCTTGGTGAGTGTGTGGGGGTTGGGTTTGTGTGTGTGTGTGTGTGTGTGTGTGTTAAGTCATGGTATAGATGTGTTATGTTTATAGTGTCGATGGAATTTCACAACATGATGTTTATCCCCAACAGCACCAGAGCCTGAACCACAACACAACCAACAACAGCACCACTCTCATCATCCAGGGAGGTATGCGCTCCAGGAACACAACCAGTGGGGGAGAAGTAGCCTGTTTGGAGGGCCTTGTTCTCGTCTCGCATACCATCTCACTCAACGGATGGAGGTATAGTGTATGTTGTTTTTGTGCATGTTTGTGTGTGTTTGTGTGTGTGTGTGTGTGTGTGTGTGTGTGTGTGTGTGTGTGTGTGAGGGAGAGGTTGGGAGGTGCATATGTTAAAGAATGATACAGTATATAATTATGTCAATGGTGTAAATGACGATGGTATGGTGTAAAACTGTGTATGTGTGCGTGTATGAGAGACAGACAGAGATAGAAATGATGATAGACAGCGATAGAGATAGAGACAGAGACACAGCGAAACAGAGAAAGCCAGTGAATTTGACAGAGTAGACCTGCATGTCGGCCCTCACACCACGGAGGTCTAGCTGCAACTGATGTCTTTCTCGCTGCCTCACTCGCCCCGACTCCACTCTGACCCCAACTCGGAGGATTTTCCAGTCTATTCTCCTTAATTTGCTTGTAATTCCACCTGATTTTCCACTATAAGGTAATACACTAGCGATAAATTAATGTTTTTAGAGGGATTTTGATAATTTGGTAAAGTTATTGTGTTATGTATGCCGTACGATCAAGTGCCTGAAAGATTGGTTTGCCAGACGTACAACGGAAGGTTGGATCAATAATTGACGTATTTTTTACTGTTTATATTTATTTAATTGGTAGTTTTTGTCCCAGCACAGCACAACATATCACCACACACACAATACATGCACCACAACAGACCCCAGCACACCACAACAGACTGTGCAGCTGCCAGGTCATATAACCACCCCTAACCGCCCCCTATCTCCCTACAGGAGGACGGTGGACTTCAGAAAAGGGAAAATTCAGGCTGCAGTCCACTGGGATCACGTACAGACCAACCTACGACCACAAGAACAGCCGGAGCAACAGCAACAAGGGGTGAAGAAAACGAAGTCTACGAGTGTGTAATTGATTTTATTGCAATCTAATAAATGGAATACACCACAGAATAACATTCATTGCACCCTCAGTAGCGTAGGAACCCGAGGAGAGGCTTTTAAAAACAATAAATTTACCCTAGTTACCCCTTTATTAATCATAGAAAACGGTTGAGTCGGAAATTTTGGGGGTAAAAAAAAAAAATATTTGGGTCTCCCCTCATCACCATCATCATACGACACATGACATCCGAAGCAGTGTCGACCATAGCTAACGATGCAGGTTGTGTGTGTGTGTGTGTGTGTGTAAGGGTGGCGATGACATGTCGGGTCAGAGGCAATGACAGTGAAACAGCTGGCCTGGTAGCTTAGTTCTTTGACAGACGTAGACCACATTACTTGGCCTGTCACTCTGGTCTGGCTCCTCTCTATCGAGGCAGATAGTGTTCTTATAGGATTATACAGTGTCCCAGGATTTATTTTGGGGTGTTTTATTTTTCCGAGACCCATCAGTTGTGCCCCGTATATGCTATCAATCCAACTTTGTATTGACTTTAGTACAGTTAGTCCTTTTGATTATTATTGATAAATCTAAAACGTTTCGTGTTTTCGTAAAATCTAGCCAATCTGACCTTTTTTCGATACATCCAGAAAGTCAGGTATTCAAAGACACCATTTTGTCGTACATGGGGGTCAATAACATACTCAGAACTCGTAACATAAATTTTATTGGTTACAATTACTCGTACATCTGAATGTAATGACCTAATAATTACATGTTGAATTATGGCTCACGTTATCACTAAGTAATTAATAGACTCAGATCTGTACCTAACAACTGAGGCTCACATAGGCTTCAGAGACTTGAACTGAGTGAAGACTAGCATAATTTACCTCTTTCCTAATATAAAATACATCATTATAACTAAGCACTTCTAGCCTTGGGTCCCTAAATGTTAGACTTATTCACTTGGTTTAGTGTGGATATAAGGTACATATTCCCGTTGTCTGAGACTCCCTAGCACCTCTTTCGTGTCTGTTTTGCATATTACACATTAAGATACACTAATAACATACGTAGAAATAATCTTAAGAAAAAGGTGCTACAAGGAATAGTGCCAAGATGGTGATAGCCAATACCCTCTTCAGGCATAAAATGATCCACAGGTATACATGGCGAGTGATGAGAAGGGTGGGTGGTGAACTGAATGAAAGGAAGGCAATGATTGATTATGTGTGTGTGGATGAAAGGATGCGAAGATGTGTAATAGATGCACGAGCTTATAGAGGCTGGGGGAGTGGACTTTCTGACCACTACTTGGTGGTGGCCAGAATTAGGATTCAAGTAAGATGGAGGAATAGAAGAAGGAAAAGACGAGAGGAAGGAGTAGTTGCAAGGAGAGTGGAAAGGTTACAAGAGGATGAGAAAAAGGCAGAGTATAAGAGAGAAGTGGAGGAACGATTGGGCAAATATGAATTGGAGCAGATGGGAGACGTGGAAGGTGTGTGTAGGATATTTACAGAAGAAATATGTGCAGCATGTGATGTGGTGTGTGGAAGGAAGAGAAGACGGAGGGGAAGGTGCAAGGAACAGCGTGGTGGACTGAAGAGGTGAGACAGGCTGTGGCACAAAAGAAGAAAGCATACAATGAATGGATGAGAAATAGGGGCGTGGAAGAAGTTGAGAGGCGGAAGAGAGAGTTATACGTAGAAAGAAAGAGAGAGGTGAAAAGATTAGTAAGAGAGAGTAAGAAGAGAGTGGATGAGGAATTTGGAAGGAATTTTAGTGTAAAGTGGAGGAACTGTAAGAAAATGATCTGGAAAGAGGTGAAAAGAGTAAGACAGGGTGGAAGTGAAGTTAGCAGGGGAGTGAAAGATAAAAATGGTAGATTACTAGTGGAGAAGGGAGAAAAAGTGAGCAGATGGAGAGAACACTTTAAGGAATTGTTGAACATAGAGGATGGAAGTAATGCAAGTATAAGTGGCTGGGGAATGGCTGGGAGAAGGAGGGAGGTGAGAAGACAGGAAGAAATCAGTAGGATAGAAGTTGTGGAAGCAATGAAGAAAGTTAAATCGGGGAAAGCCCCAGGAATTGATGGAGAGTGTGGTGAAATGCTGAAGCATGGGAGAGAGAGAGTAGTAGAATGGATGTGGAAGATGTGCAGATTGGCCTGGGAGGAAGGTAGAGTCCCGGAGGATTGGAAGTCAGGTATAATTATTCCCTTGTACAAAAGAAAAGGGGAAAAAGAAGTGTGTGGTAATCATAGGGGCATTTGTCTTCTTAGTATAACAGGAAAAATGTATGGCAGGATACTTATTGACAGAGTTAGAGAAAGAACAGAGAAATTAGTTGGAGAAGAACAGAGAGGCTTTAGGAGGGGAAGAGGTTGTGTAGATCAGATATTCATTCTTAGATCTTTAGTGGAAAAGTTTCTAGGGAAGGGAAAGAAGTTGTATGCGGCTTTCATGGATTTGGAGAAAGCATATGACAGGGTGGATAGACAAGGATTGTGGAAAGTGTTAAGAATATATGGAGTAGATGGGAAGTTGTTGAATGCTGTGAAGAGTATGTACGATGGTGCGAAGGCTGCAGTGCGTGTGGATGGTGAACTAAGTGAATTTTTCTCTTTGAAAGTTGGGTTGAAACAGGGATGTGTCATGTCTCCATGGTTGTTCAATCTGTACATGGATGGGGTAATAAAAGGGGTACAAGGTAGGGTAGTGGATGTTGGAGTGGCCCTGGTGAGAGAGGATAGTGTTCGGAAACTCCCTGTACTGTTGTTTGCAGATGATACTGTGTTGTTGAGTGAAGACGAAGGGGAGCTGCAAGGCTTGGTGGATGAGTTTGGAAGAGTGTGCAAGAAACGGAATCTAAAGGTGAATGTAGCGAAGAGTAAAGTGATGGTCTTTGAGAGAGGTGAAGTCAGTGAATGTACAGCGAGGTTGGATGGTGAGGAATTGGAAAATGTGAGTACGTTTAAGTACTTGGGTAGTGTGATGAGTAAGGATGGAGGTTTGGAGGGTGAAGTTCTTGAAAGGGTACAGCAGGGAAGAAAGGTTGCTGGTTCTTTGAAAGCAGTGATAAGAAACAGGGAAGTGAGCATGGAAGTGAAAAAGTTACTACATGACAGTATTGTGATACCAACTCTAACGTATGGAAGTGAAGCTTGGACGTTGTTGGAAGGACACAAGTCAAGAGTGACAGCAGTGGAAATGAGTTATTTAAGAGGAGCCTGTGGAGTCACATGGAGAGACAGGCTGACGAATGAGGATATAAAGGAGCGTTGTGGTGTGGATGTGGATGTGATAGCAAGCGTTATGAGAACACACTGAGGTGGTTTGGCCATGTGGAGAGGATGGAGGGTGAAAGACTGACGAAGAGAGTGTATGTGAGTGAGGTGGAGGGGGGAAGAGGGAGGGGGAGGCCGAGGATGAGATGGAGGGATGGGGTGGAGAGGTAAATGAGAGAGAGGGGTGTGAGTTGGGAGCAGGGCAGTGAAATGGCTGAGGACAGGGCGACTTGGAGGCGATTTGTTTGTGGCCACCCCAAACGGGATTGAGGCGTCTGGCAATAGATAGAGATAGATAGAAGATTAAATAACTAAAGCTAACACTGATTTGAACTAATACACATCTGGTCCACAGGTCGTGCTGGAGTCTGCTGCCTTGACGCTGGTTCCTTGCCACACTGGTCATACCCTGCTGAAGTTTGGTCTGCCCTGCCGTGAGAAGCCTGACGGTGGTGAGGTGTCTTCCCCTACTCTGAGATGCGTGGTGGTGGTGGTGGTGGCGGCGGCGGCAGCGGCAGGGTGTCGTGTCTTCCCCAGCCGTGAGATTACTTGCTGCTGGTGATCTGCCCTGACCTGCCGAGAGAAGCCTGGTGGTGATGGTGTGATCTGCCTTGCAAGTCGGGTCGCTCCCCTCCAGGATGTTCTGTGGGCAAATGCTACTTTTGAATGCATATTTTATATTGCTGTCTCTGTTAATGTATTCTATACTGAAGTATTAATAATGAAAACTTAAATTTTCTGTCTTGTTTCATTACCTTTTTAACTGTGGCTTTGACTTAATATAAGTGATAAGTATATTGCGCTCTGCAGTCTTGTGTGTTGTGGGGACGGCTTTTGTGATGAGCTAAGACTTTCTGATTGCTTCACCAAATTACTACTCAGCCGTGTGATCAGTGGACATAAAAGATTATACAATACAATGATATACAGCTAAGCATAAACAAGGTTATGGGAATTCTCCACCATGCAATCAATGGACCTAAATTAAAGTCTATATTATAAAGCTAAGCCTGAAGAGGGTTGTGGGAAGTAGATAAGGATGAAGGAAAGACACTGGTAATGTTCACTGAGTCGTGCCCGCAACACACAAGAACTGAGTGGCGTAATATATGGACCACCTTGTATAATGAGAGGCCCTAAGTGTGTGCTGACTCACAAACTTGCCATCAATGCCCCGTCATAACGATTATTGTGTCTTGTAGGAAGCACAAAGAAAACAGGCCACAGAATACCTCCTTGTCTCTCTTTCCTCCTACACAAACATACACGCCTTTCACTTTGACTTGACACAGAGTTTCATTTAAAGCATACAAGAATGTCACGCAGATCAGTAGCAGAAACAGCCAATACTACAGCCCAACATCCTTTTGCACGGCACTCATTCGTGACTAGCATCATATTCTAATGATAACTATCGCTACTACTCGGCAAACCGTATGGAAACTATAAGCTATCTGTCTATCCATCTATCTATAGCCAGACGACTTAATCCCGTAAGAGGTGGCCACAAACAAGTCGCCTCTATGCCACCCTGTCCCCCGTCATTATGCATCACTCCCCCTAATTCACACCCCCTCTCATATACATCCCAACTCCATTCTCCACTTATAAGTAATACATTAAATCAACCGTGAATTACTGCCGCACAAGCTGAGCCGTAATCTTATCCAACACAAACACGAAGGAGCTTTAAAGAACAGAAAACAATACCTTGATAGCAGAAGACACTAAGACCACAAGTACTGACAGCCTACACCAAGAAACATAACTAATTTCAGTCAGAGACCAAATGAATATGAGAGGCACACAGTTCATCACTTCACCTCAAGATCCATTCCACCTTTGTAACCTTATGTTGCATCATCTTCTCCACAAACAAAATCGAACAACCGCCCAACACTACACAGAGTATCTTTGCAACATATCCCCTCCTCCACCCAACTCTACACTTCCCAGACACATACATAAACACATAGACACCCCAGCCAGCCAAAACTTTCTATACCAAACACATACATAAACACACAGAAACCCCAGCCAGCCAAAACTTTCCCTACCAAACATATACATAAACACACAAACACCCCAGCCAGCCAAAACTTTCTATACCAAACACATACATAAACACACGACACCCCAGCCAACCAAAACTTTCTATACCAAACACATACATAAACACACAGACACCCTAGCCAGCCAAAACTTTCTACCAAACAGCATCCTTCATGTGCCACCACCACCCATACATCCTTCAGACACTACCGAACCCAGAGACACAAGTACACTAACCTTCCCTGCTACAATACAGTACTAACACAAAATATAACACACATACAATCCCCTGTGCTCATACTGAAAAGTGGCACCCCCACACTACAGCACACCCACTCACTTCCTGCACCACACCACCACAACACAGATAGTCCTTCAACATAGCACAGGATTCACATCCAGAGGAGCCTAAGATGTAACAAGAACAGCAACAACAACTCAGGCCAAGTAAGAGTGAAACGAGTATGGTTACGAAAGGAAAATTATTTCGAGTTATTTTGTAAGCGCTTCGGGTACATAGAGTTACAAGGCCGCAGGGAACGGACTGCATACCGAGGGTTATAATACTGTGGCGGCTTAGTGGGCTTTATACCACCTTTTCTTCAGTGATTTATTGTTCAAGCGAGCGAGCGTACAGAGCAAGCGAGCGAGAACACTATATGACATGGTATAGTAGGGTGGCAGAGAACAGCGCCAAGACTGTGTTGTCTAGGAAACTATTAAAGCAACAACGGATCTATGGACAGCATTAGAAACCTAGTAAAAAAAATAATAGGAGTTACTTGAGGGACTTTTCTCAAAATCTGCCGCGCCAGTTCTGATAAAAGGAAAATAAAAGTACCAAACTGAGCACCAGAACCGAGTTATTTTAGAAGTTTTTAAAGCTACTGCAGATCTGTTCAGACAGCTGGAAAGCTTATGAAGAAGCAATTGGTACTACTTAAGTTAAATAGACTTATCTTTTAACATCAAGCAAGATGGATGGATGGATGGATGGATGTGGAATCGTGGATGCTTGGACCTATGGTAGAGTTCCTGCTGTTTCGTCCTTCCACCTGTCGACAAAAATCATCGTCAATATCATCATCATCATCATAGCTGTCGTCGTCATTATCATCATCATCATTATATACACCGTCATTCTCATTATCATTACCATTCTCATCATCATCATCATCATCATCATCAATATCATATTATCATCATCACCTACCTATCTATCTATTTATCTATCTCTGTTTATCTATAGCCAGACGCCTTAATCCCGTAAGGGTGACCACAAGCAAATCGCCTCCATGATGTACTGTCCTCTACCATTTAGCTCAAGTATCGCACTCATATGTTTCTACTCTTTCCCTCCATCTCATCATCGGTCTTCCCATCCCCCTCTATCCTTCCAGCTAACTCATGTGCACTCTTCTAGTCATTCTCTTATTCGCCATCCTCTCCACGTGGCCAAACCACCTCGAAGTATTTCTCTGAACGCTTTCAATCTCATCCACATCAGCATCACAACGCTCCTTCATCTGCCCATTTGTCTGTCTGTCTCTCTATGAAATTCCACATGCTCCTCTCAAGTAGCTCATTTCCACCGCTCTCACTCTTGACTTGTGTCCTTCCAACAAGATCCAAGCTTCACTTCCATACTTTAAAGTGGGAATCACAGCATGCAGTGCCCTTTTTTTTAACACTTTCATCCTCAGTTCCCTCTTCCTAATCACTACTTTTTAGAGAGCAAGCAACCCTCCTTCCCTGATGTATAATTTCAGTCACTTCATCCTCTAATCTTCCATCCTTATTCATCATATTACATAAATACTTAAATGAACTCATATTTTTCCATTTCCTGACTATGCAGCCTCACTGTGCATTCTGTAACCTCATACGTTGAGATGTTAAAGCATCACCACCATCAGCATCAACATCATTATCACCATCAATATCATCACCATCAGCCTGTGACACACCACTGCATGATAAAGACCCTCTCACCTTTCTCCACTCTGATCCATTGATTGTTAGCCTGTTCCGTCCTTGCTCGGTAGATCTGCATCATACGATCTCTCCATCTTGTTCTCTGTGCACCTCTTCTTCTCACTCCATCTCTGGCTTGCCATTCAGTTACGCTCGCTGTCCTTCCGTTATCTCTTCTGTGAAAGACGTTACCTGAGGTGTGTGTGTAGAGTTACCTGGAAACAATATCAGAATTAATAGATGCGGGAGCTTCAGGCCCCTTAGGTTAATCTCCTTGGTGTGGTGTGGTGTGGTGTGGTGTGGTATGGTGTGGTTGGGGGGGTTGTGTGGTGTGGTGTGGGGAGAGTTATGTGTGTGGTGTGGTGTGGTGAGGGAGGGTGGTTATGCGGTGTGGTGTGGGAGGGTAATTTTGTGGGTGTGGTGTGGTGTGGTGTGGAAGGATGATTTTTTGTGGTTTTGTGTGGTGTGGGAGAGTGGTTTTGTGTGGTGTGGTGTGGTGTGGGAGGGTGGTTATGTGTGGTGTGGTGTGGTGTGGGAGGGTGGTTATGTGTGGTGTGGTGTGGGAGGAGGATTTTATTGTGGTGTGGTGTGGTGTGGGAGGGTAATTTTGTGTTGTGTGATGTGGTGTGGTGTGGTGTGGGAGGAGGATTTTTTGTGGTGTGGTGTGGAAGTGTGATTTCGTGTCGTGTAGTGTGAGAGATTGGTATGGTGTGGTGTGATACGGTGTGGGAGGGTGGTATGGTATGGTGTGGTGTGAGAGGGTGATGGTGTGTGACAATGTGTGGGGCTGGTAGAACGTACCTTGGCTTCACTATAATCTCCAAAGCCTATATGAGTACAACACCTCTCATCCGAATATGGTTAGTGAGAAGCAGATGGTCAGGGCCGGTCCTAGAGCTACTGTGATAAAATGTAGAAAATCATGTGTTGTATCCTTAAGATTAAAAAGAATATGTGAGGTTAATTCTTCCTTTCAAATAAAGACCAAAATATATGTATTACTTCACTCATATTCATCCACTTCCTAACGATACATAAAGAGACGGTGATCAGTGACTTATGGAACCCTGTGCTGTGGTCTATGGGATGTAATAAGCTTTTCAGAATATTGCGTAAGTGTCTCGTAATTGTATAGGTAAAAGGTCCTATATTCTTGGCCTAATATTTAACCTTGAAATAAAACTATGAATGTGTGGAAATAATTCTGCCATTTGAATAACTACGGTATCATCAACCAAGATACACATACACGAACATATGCAAGCACACACACACACACACACACACACACACACACACACACACACACACACACACACACACACACACACACACACACAGTCACCAAAACACGAAGTTAAACAGAAAGGAAAGGGAGAGGTGACTCAGCCAATGACTTGAAGATCGTCATCGTCATCATCGTCGTTGTCGTCATCGTCGTCGTCGTCTTCGTTGTCGTAATCATCACCATCATCATCTTCCTCATCGTCATCATCATCATCATCATCATCATCGTCAGCAGCAGCAGCATGTCATCACCATCCCAACGCTGTTAAAAATGTAGTACAGAAGTTATATCAATATCATCACCATTATCATCAAATACATCACTATCATATAACCATATTCTAGAGTTTGCATCAACATCATCATCAGCAGCAGCAGCAACATCATCATCAGCAGCAGCATCATCATCATCATCATCAGCAGCAACATCATCAGCAGCAACATCCATCTTCATCATCATCATCATCATCATCATCAGCCTGTGACACACCACTGCAGGATAAGGACCCCTCTCACCTGTCTCCACTCCGATCCTTTGGTTGTTAGCTTGTTCCGTCCCAGCTCGGTGGATCTGCGAGTATCATCTCTATCTTGTTCTCTGTGTACCTCATCCTCTCACTCCATCTTTGGTCTGCCATTTAGTTACGCTTGCTGTCCATGCGTTACCTGCTCTATGGAAGACGTGACCTAAGGACTGCGTGTGGACTGACCTGTAAACAAGAGGACAAATATACGTGTGTTGCAGAATCACTACTATACCCTGTTCACTCTAACTTGGCATAAAATTGCAATCTCTTTCTTAAATTTTGCGTTGTGACACTGGGTTAACACTAGAATGGTGCTAGTCACGAAGAAGTGGTATGGAAATGATGTAGAGCTGTAAGTTTAATTCTTTCACTGAACTACGGGAAATATGCTGCAAAAATACGACTATCTCGGCCTTGGTAAACTGAAGGAACACCACCACAATATAAGCGTACGTGTATATGTGTACGTGTGTGTGTGTGTGTGTGTGTGTGTGTGTGTGTGTGTGTGTGTGTGTTTCTGTGTGCGTGCGTGCGTGTGTGCGCGTGTGCGCGTGTGCGAGTGTGCGAGTGTGTGTGTGTGTGTGTGTGTGTGTGTGTGTGTGTGTGTGTGTGTGTGTGTGTTTCTGTGTGCGTGCGTGCGTGTGTGCGCGTGTGCGCGTGTGCGAGTGTGCGAGTGTGTGTGTGTGTGTGTGTGTGTGTGTGTGTGTGATTGCGTGCGTGCGTGCGTGCGTGTGTGTGTGTGTGTGTGTGTGTGTGTGTGTGTGTGTGTGTGTGTGTGTGTGTGTGTGTGTGTGTGTGTGTGTGTGTGTGTGTGTGTGTGTGCGTGTGTGTGTGTGTGTGTGTGTGTGTGTGTGTGTGTGTGTGTGTGTGTGTGTGTGTGTGTGTGTGTGTGTGTGTGTGTGTGTGTGTGTGTGTGTGTGTGTGTGTGTGTGTGTGTGTGTGTGTGTGTGTGTTCTTCAGGACAAAATAATTTACATACAATTATTTTTCCATCACACTGTCCCTCTGAAATCTGAATCGCACTTATCAGTTTACATTCAGGTCCCAAACTGTACTGTTGGGTAGACAGGGACAAGGGGGCAAGCAAACCTAGTCCACCAGTCTGATCGGAACGAGAATCTACAGGATGACACTCACACTGCTATTTCACTGGTCTGAGACACCAAGATTGAGGCGGTACAAGGCCTCCATCTCCCTCACACCCACATCCCCCTTGTCTCATCAGAATTACATCTAGTAGCTTCATAGGTAATATTTCTTTGGGCCATGATACTTCCTGGCAGTCAGTGCGATATCCTTGTGTCCTAATGTAGTCACCTTAATGGCTAAAAACAGCAAATATCCAACACCTACCTCAGGGGAATGATGCACAGCAACACACAGACACCCTCGTCCTTCCACTGTCATACGGCCACTAGCAAAAGTAGCCAAGTAGCGACGCATACCAAGACGAGAAACTTGTCCAGCTACTTTTACAACCACTAGATGGTACCCGGGCCTTCTCATGGTAGGGGCAACTCTAGTATTTTATTCCAGGTACTGCTTGGCGATAGCATTCACCTGAGAGTGTCATACTACTATAAGAGTGTTAATACTGTCTCTATTAACTCTCATGATCATACGGGTCTCTTTCCCAGCCCTATCCAAAAATAACGTGTGTGTGTGTGTGTGTGTGTGTGTGTGTGTGTGTGTGTGTGTGTGGATGGATGTATTGTGTGTGGAGTGTGGGGGGTGGGGATGAATGGTTTGATGTAGTTGCTGTGTGTGTGTGTGTGTGTGTGTGTGAGTGGGTGGGTGAATGTGTTGTGTGTGGAGTGTGGGGGGAGGGGGTGAATGGTTTGATGTGGTTCCTGTGTGTGTGTGTGTGTGTGCGTGTGTGTGTGTGTGTGTGTGTGTGTATGTGGATGTGTTGTGTGTGTGTGTGTGATGGGGGTGGGGGTGTATGGTTTGATGTAATTGCAGTGAGTGTGTGTGTGTGTGTGTGTGTGTGTGTGTGTATATTTGTGTGTATGTGGATGTGTTGTGTGTGTGTATTTGTGTGTATGTGGATGTGTTGTGTGTGTGTGTGGTGGGGGTGGGGGTGTATGGTTTGATGTGGATGCAGTGTGTGTGTGTGTGTGTGTGTGTGTGTGTGTGTGTGTGTGTGTGTGTGTGTGTGTGTGTGGGTGGGTGGGTGGGTGGGTGGGTGGGTGGGTTTGGATGTGTTGTGTTTGTTGGGTGGTGTGGAGATGAGGGGTGTATGGTTTGATGTGGTTGTAGTGTGTGTGTGTGGGGGGGAGGGTGAGGGGGGATGTGTTGTATGTGTGGGGGGGTGGGGAGATGGGGGGTGTATGGTTTAGTGTGGTTGCTGTGTGTGTGTGTGTGTGTGTGTGTGTGTGTGCGGGGCCAGTGTGTTACCATGGCAACCTCCCCACACCACCTCAGTTACATACACAAATTTCCCCACCACCAACTACCGTTAGAGAGTATTGTGTGTGTGTGTGTGTGTGTGTAATTCACCGGGTCGGTCAGGATCACTTGATGGTCGTGATGGTCAGCTTTTACCCTCCCGGAAGGGAGCTGAGAGCTCATATAGTCCGATCTAAGGGCAAGGCTGTGACCTTCACACACGCACACACCCGTCCCCTTGCTCAAGGGGGACAGTAACCACCCACTTCGTCAGTGAAACTTTTCGCAACCTGAGCGAGGCGCGAACTCCCGTCCACCAGTTGGCAAGCGAGAGCGTTACCAATCCACCAGCGAGCGGTGTGTACTCATCAGTGTGTGCATATATTGCCGTGTGCGTGTATCAGTGTCTGAATGCATCAATGCGTGCGTGCATCCATGTGTGCGTGCATAACTATGTACGTGCAACAATACCTGCATGAATCAGTATGTGTGTATTGAAATATATGTGGGTGCATCAATATATATGTACTACCATGTGCTTGCTTGCTTCCAGGAGCATAAACTTTGTAAATATAGGTAAATTAAGTGCGCCTTCGTGCATTCCCTGTATGTATGTATGTATGTATGTATGTATGCATGTATATATGTGTGTGTGCAGGTGTGTACATGTGTGCACGTGGGTGTGCGTCTGAGTATATGTGTGTGATGTGTTTGTGTGTTTTTTTGAGCATATGCCTGTGTACGTGAATGCACTTACAGTAGATTTTTTAGTACAGAACTTAGCTTATTTTTGCCAACACGTTCTCACCCTAAAATACAAGACTCAGTAGTCACTTTATATTCAGGTTCTGATCTGTACTGCTGCGTGGTCAGAGACAAGGGGGAAACAAGCCATGTCCACCAGTTTGATCGGCACGAGAATCCACAGGATGATACTCACTTATTTCACTGGTGCTGAGACGCCAGGACTGAGATGCTGCATGGCTCCCTTCCCTCGCACACTGCCCCATTGTCTCATCAAACTTACGTGTATTACCTTTATTTTTTACTTGTCTTTGGCCTATGATACTTCCTGGCTGTCACTAAGACATCCTTGTGTCCTAATGTAATAATCTTAAGGACTAAAAACAGCAAAATGCAACGCTTACCTCAGGAGATTGAGTCAACGCACCCTCCCCTTCCCATCTTCTTTACTCACTGATACCTTCTTCGTCTCACCGACAAATTCACTTGTTACCCATATTTTTTACATGTCTTTAGCTTATAACACTCCCTGGTTGCCATTAATATATCTTTGTGTCCTAGTTTAACCCCCTGAATGGCTAATATCAGCAAATTCCAACACTTACCCACAAGAATGCGCCGACGTTCCCTCTCCCTCTCGTCATCCGGCGGCCATTGACTGACAGAGGCAAGCAGCGAGTCCTACCAAGCTTAGAATCTTTGCTTAGCTACTCTTATAGCCAAAAGATGGTATGGTGACCCTCTCATGACAGGGATTACTCTAGTGTTTCATCCCAGCTAATCCTAGACGCTTTGATCCACCTGAGAGTAAAGCATAGGAAACAGAGTGTGATCGTACTGCCATAAATTACCATGTTATTATTGGAATATTCTCCCATCCTTATATTGCTGAGGCCAGATAGTTTTATTCAGCTGAGAGTGGGTTGTAGGGGCCTAGTGTGTAAAAGAGAGCAGGTGTAAGGACGATAGCAATCAGAATCAGCAATAAAGTACTTTTTTCGTTTCGTTTTTAAAGGGTCCAACATGCTTGCATGTGTCGGCCTTGGTCACCTAATGGCGGCTCTCCACGCTGCACGATCCATTGCAGCCTCCCTGTTCAGTCCCTTAACCCTAAGGTCACACTTAATGACCTCGTCCCATGTCTTTCTCGGTCTACCCTTCATAACCCCACCCCCAATATTAACACTTCTCACCTTCCTCACTCAATTATCATCCCCCATCTTCTCCACATGTCCAAACCACCTCAATCTACCTCTCCTCATCACAACACCAATACACTCCAGTCCCATCCTACCTCTCAACTCTTCCATTTTAAACCCAGCCCCTCCAGGCCTTGGATGCAGGGACGCACTGCACATCCACCTAATCATTGTCATTTCTGTATGTCTGAGCCGGCGAATATCTTCCTCCCTCACTGCCCAGGTCTCACTGCCATACAGTATTACACTCCTAACACATAATGCATACAAAGACCCCTTAGCACGTAGGGAGAGCCCTCTCAATGTCAGGAGAGGCAAGAGCTCCCTGAACTTCTTCCAACCACTTCTCACCCTAGCCACAGAGCTAGCTCCAGCCCCACCTCCAGCACATAACATGTCTCCCAAATAAGAAACCTCTTCCACACACTCAAGAGATTCACCTGCAAGTTAAATCCTTTCACGTCTGACAATCTCCACCTGCTCACCCAGGCACGCCATACACATAAAATCAGCATTATCTCGCAGTCTACCTCTGATACCACTACATCTCTTATGCATCCATTTATCACACACACCGCACAAGATGGAATTACTTCCCACGCCCTTGTGCCAAACTGCACATGGCCACTCTCCCTCGTCTTTGACAGTACCGCCACCAACCCTAGATATCATCACTTTTGTTTTATCTGCATTTACCCTTAAACCCTTTTGC
Source organism: Coenobita brevimanus (assembly GCF_032717465.1). Taxonomy (NCBI): domain Eukaryota; kingdom Metazoa; phylum Arthropoda; class Malacostraca; order Decapoda; family Coenobitidae; genus Coenobita; species Coenobita brevimanus. The sequence continues at coordinate 30,500,726 of NC_137016.1, read as the reverse complement.
CCCATACCATCTCTCCACTTCCTAAACCCTTCCTCCGCCTCCCTTTCATTCTCTGCAGTCAACACCAAATCATCAGCATACAACAACTCCCAGGGGATTCCGTTTCTAAAGTCACGTGAAAGGGCTTCAAGTACCATGATAAACAACATGGGACTCAAGACTGACCCCTGATGCACACCAACATTCACGGAATACTCATCACTCAAATCTCCATTCACTCTTACCTGGGTGTGAGCACCCACATACATGGCCATAACCCTAACCAGCCACTCCTCCAAGCCAAGCTTTCTCATTGCCCACTTCACCACCTCTCTAGGGACTCTGTCAAAGGCCTTTTCCAAATCAACAAAAACAAAATAAAGATCCCTTCTCCTACCAATATATTTTTCCTGAAGCTGTCGAACAATGAATATGGCATCAGTGGTCCCCCTACCTGGCATAAACCCAAACTGCATCTCATCAATATTCACTCTTTCTCTACTCATACCTTCTAAAACTCTCTCCATTACCTTCATTATCTGATCTAAAAGCTAAAAATTTATATGCATTAGATATCTGTTACGTATAGCACAAACTGAAGGTTCAGATAAAAACAGGGAAATAATTTTGTGCTTTCTCTCTCTCTCGTTCTATCTTTCTCTTGCCACACCCTCTCTTCGTGTCTTCCCTTTCGCCGCCTCAGGTGGGTAAGGGCTGTCTCCAGCTTATAATGCTCGCACACTTCATGCTCCACTTATTGCATTCACTTTAATAATAATAATAATAATAATAATAATAATGATAAACATCTTTCAAATTGTATTTTTTGGATTCCCTATCAGACGATAATTATAAATATAAGAAAACTCATGTTTCAGGGGAAAGTAAAGGAACTGAAGCATTAAATTAAGTTAACTTTCCTCCCCTATTTCTTCCTCGTCAGTATAATATTTCTCGATAACAGAAATAAAGCAGCGAATAAAAGCAAAAAGAACAGAGAATGAGACAAGAGAGCAGAGACTGAAAAAAAGCGCATAAAGGCAGAATGGGGCCAGAAAAAGTGAAAAAAAAACGAAGAACGAAAAAAAGAACACAGGGTAACAGTAATATAGGCTTAGATAGGTAGTTCGGAGGTTGATGAGGACTATGAGGAGTGCTACGGTATAAGCAGACGAGACTACGTGGTTCAGAGGCTGAAGAGGGCTATGAGAAGACCATGAATGATTTGAGAGAGTTGTCATTGTATAATCAGACAGGACGTGTACAACTCCCAATATGGTGTGTGTAATCAGCTGTAAAAAGCCTTGCACGAGGGAGGTCGGAAGCTACACACGTGCTATTGAACCATTACTAATAGGAGGAGTGTAATAGATTATAAACACCCTTGCACGAGTGGGAGGTAGGAGGCTTTAAAAACATACCATCGACAGTTTACCAATAGGACGAGTGTAATAGACACCGATGTAACAGACACGAGTAAACATCCATGCTTGAGAGGTGGGGAGCTGTAAACACATACCAGTGATGTTACCAATTGGACGAGTGTAATAGACAGTAAACATCCTTACTTGAGAGGGGGCGGAAAGCTTTAGAAACATTCCGGTGACATATTAACCTTCATATTAAGGAAAGCACAGAGATATCTATTAACGCTTGCCATAAAAGACTGAACCTAAGTCTGTTATCTCGCAACCACATACAAAAAGACATAAAACAAGGCATATCCAACGACTTTCAGTACAGCAACGTCTCTTCAAGCTTTTTCTTACTTTGGACGACTTTATTCAACTTGGGCAACGTATCTGCTAATGAAACTTGGGCAGGATATCTGGTACACAAGGTTGTATCTACTGCCATCTTTGTAGTTCTAGTATTTTCCACAAAGGTCTTATACAATCGTCCAGAGAAAGCTAAATAAACTAAAAACATATGCTATACTGAGGAAGAGGGAATCGTAACTATAAAGGGCGCTATTCTTAAGCAGTCCACCCTCAGTCACACGAGAAGTGAAACATACAAACACAAAGTTTCAGTCACACAAGGCACACACAAAATATATAAAATAGACGAAACATGAAGCGAGCGCACACACACACACACACACACACACACACACACACACACACACACACACACACACACACACACACACACACACACACACACACACACACACACACACACACACACACACACACACACATTGGGTACACAATCGGCATGATGCGTCCTTCTAATGTAGTACAGACAAAAAACGAGAGAGAGAGAGAGAGAGAGAGAGAGAGAGAGAGAGAGAGAATCCTCCCGTAGATAATTAGGTCCAACTGCTAGTGTTGTGTTGAATGGAAGAGGCAGTACATAACAGCCCTCACTCCCACCCTCCTTCCTGTCTCCTGTTTTTAATCCTCTGTTGTTTTTTCTATTGTTTTGGCCCACTGTTACAGTCAAAACAAAAGACAATGACCAGAAATGACTCCCGTAGTGTTCAACGCTCTGTCAGATAGAGGAGACAATCAAGGCAATCAACACAGCCTGATCTCCTGCTCTCCTTGTTGTCTTTTGTTTTTAAGGCCCTACTGTTTTTCGTATATTGTTTTTCTGGCCCAGTGGTGCTTTTTCCTGTACATTGCTTTGGTCTGTGTTTTGTAATGTGGCCTAAAACTTGAGTCCCTTCCACTTGGTACTCTGTCTGAGGTTTAAGTGACTGGATGTGTTTTGTTCCTATTTCTGTCTGCATCCTCGTACTCTCTCTCTCTCTCTCTCTCTCTCTCTCTCTCTCTCTCTCTCACACACACACACACACACACACACACACAAGGATAGGATACTTTTCTTAAGTGGGCGAATCGAGTGAGAACACAATACTTCATCTAAAATTTGGTATCAATAAGTAAAACTCTTGCCCAGTATGGCTTGTAAAATTGCCCTGCTTTGAGGAACACCAAAGCATTGTCTCCTTTCCAGCTATTGAACTCTCTCTCTCTCTCTCTTTTCCCATAGAGCCAAGTATAGCCGAGAAACACCCAAAACTTTTCCGCTAAACAAGAACAGAGCATCATTATTTTTTCTCTGCTCAGCTGTTGTGCCGATCATGGCATGTCGTGGCTTTCTTAAACTGTGGTGAAAGCTGTTTTCCAGTGGTACCAGATATCTGCCAAAACAAAGACAAATGCTCCAGAAAATAAGGGCCACAAATTTACCCTTGCCCTCTCGGATACGCTGTACGCCTAGTGACTGGACACTATAACTCGATCACGCTATCTCAGTCATCTCTCCTTTATTACCTTTTAAAGTTACAGACCGAGGAGAAAAGTTGATTTTTTTGTCTTGCAACAGGTTGCCGTCATCACCAAGAACTAACACAAGCAATAACGAACCCTTATCATCAGTATTTCTGGCCAGTACTAGCAAAATCAAAGTGGTTCCGCGCAAGTCTCACCGTTCCCATCATCACCCAAGGACAGTACCAACACAGTACCTTGCTTTAAGCTCACATCATCAATATACTACGTTGCAATACAGGAAGGTTAAAATCTCAGAGTGGTGTGGTACGGGACAGCCAAAGTTCTCCCACATTCCCTACCGGTTGTGGCAATGTGGGGTGCTACTTGAACTATTTCTATGTGATAGCAATATGAAGTACACAAGAAAAGAGTATGGGAAGGAAGGATATTTCCTGTCTGTGGGGAGGAAAGAGAAATACGCAAGATACGACGCAATGCTGGCTGAGAAATTCCGATAAACTCTTGGTCATGGCAGTGCAGAATAAAATCATCAGTCATTATCATCATCATACACACGACCAAATTAAAGTGCTATGGCCAAATACCTTGCAACTAGCTACGGGTCGACTTAATACCACATTGCTATAGGTACACATCATCAAAATATCATCATCATCATCATCATCACCATCATCATACTATCATGGAGGAGGGCGCTACACTTAGTACTCTTCCATCAAAATGCCACGCACAGGAATCCTGAACACTATAGATTAAGCGGAGTGAAAGAAAAGGTGGAAGTGGAGAGGGCCATGGACACCTCGAGGGGGTTAATATGGAGGTCAATATATAAGTGTAGGTGACCCTGGCGGTGAATACTGAAGTGGCGGTGAATATTTACGTGGAGACGAATGCCGAGGTGAATATTTACTTAAGTGGACATGACTGTTTAGGTTAAGTGAGATGATAAAGTGGAAGTGAAGAGGGGCATGGCTATACCTGTAGTAAGGTCAATACTGAGGAGGGTGTAGAGCTGAATATTTAAGTGGAGCTGAATTTGGAGGTGAATGTGGAATTAAATGTGGAGGTGGTGAATACTTAAGTGAAGGTGCATACGTAACTGGAGTAAGGAAGGAAGTGGAGGTGGAGAGAGGCATGGGTACCTCGAGGGGGTCAATATGCAAGTAAATATTTAAGTGACATCGACTGGCCAGGGACATACTTCATCTAGGCTGCAGTTTGAGTGGGTGGGTGAGGAGAGGGGAAGGGTAGGGAGGGAAGAGAGGGAGAGGGGAGGATGGGAGGGGAGAGGATAAGGGAAGAGAGATGGGAGGGTTGGGAGGAAAGGTGGGAGGAAAGAGACCGTAGGGGTGGGAAGAGAGAGTAAAGGAAGGAAGATCCATGTAAGAAGCAAGGAAGAGAGATAGGGTGAGATGGAAAGATGCGAAGATGTGGAAGGGTGTGATGAATGGGGGAGGGAAGGAAAGGGAGGGGAGAAAAGAAGGAGGACAGCAATCGAGGAGGATGTAGGAACTGGTGTGGAAGAATGTGATGTACAAAGATACAAAGGAAACCAAACAGCAACAGACCTTATGGTCCTCTCGAGGCTGTTTGTTACAGAGTAGACTATGACTACAAGATCTAACTCTACATGTTGAAAGATAAGGATAATAATGCAAGAAGGTGCATATGATGGGAGGGGAAGGAGAGGAAGCTGGGTGAGGAGGTAAGGCAAAAAGAATAGCAGAGAGGAGAGGGAGGGGGAGGGGAGAAGGGACGGGGAGGGAGGAAAACTGTGTGGAGATGAGGTGGAGCGATTGAGAAGTTTAGTAAGGTGGGAAGAAGAGAGAAGAGGAAGGGTGGATTGTGAAAGGGAGAAAGGGGAGAATGACCATAGGGGTGGGTGGAATGGAAGTACAGTAGTGTTGATTGTGGTTTCTTTGTATGTGTGTGTGTGTGTGTGTGTGTGTGTGTGTGTGTGTGTGTGTGTGTGTGTGTGTACGCGCGCATTAGGTTTCGACATGTATATACAGTATGAATGTTATTTGGTGGTGGTGGTGTATATGAAGTGACGGTGGTGCGTGTTTCGGTGTGTGAAAGTTTGTGTTTTATGTACATGCGACGAGGGTGCTTACGTGTACCTGAGTTGTTATACTTAGCCTGGGGGAATGGGCGGTATTTTTGGCGGCACAGGGGACTTTGAATATTTCATTTTCTTACCGATTTCTACATGCTTCTGTGAGATGTTGACCCATATATATACCATCAGGAATTCAGGTTATTGTTAAAGACTCCGTACTACAACGGAATACGTTATTGGGAGAGGGTTGTGTTACACTCCCGGAGTCTATTAGTTCTCTGTCTCTCCTAAAATCATTCTGGGAAGGGGAAGTGAGTTTCCATTGTGTTACCCAATGCCGTGCCGTTCCGCTGAGTCAAGGAATTGTCATGTGTGTATACATAAAACAGTCCTCTCAGCAGATTTGAACAGGCAGCCAATTCATCACATTCTGGCAGCGTCTGAGTTGTGACAACTAAGCAACAAACATCCGCCCGCTTACATTTGTCCCCTCCCGGGTAAATGTCTCCCGACATGCTACAGACGTAGAAATTAACAGAAGACAAGTCAAATAAAAATACAACACTGACATTATAAATGAATGATAAGAAAATTATATGACAATATACTATACTAATAATAAAAGCATACTAGTTAATAAGATGCTTAACTAAATTACATACATAAAAGAACGATAAAATACTGATATGTGTTATAAGGATGGATGACAAAACTACATTGATATAATAGCTGGTTATACGGGATTTACAATGGTATCGCGAGAGAATACTGTCTCATAATAATTAAATGACGTTCACAAAATTAGTCCGGTGTCCACATGTCTTCACATAAATCAACACTGTATAACAGAGGTGAATTGGCCAGTGAGTCTGTCGGTTTCGTCCTGTTCCCACTCTGATTTCTCCAATTTCAGCTTCAGGATGCAATTTCTTCACGTCAATTTTAGATTTAACAAGTTTCACTGTTTTCCTTGCTCCATGTTGCAATTTCATGGTGTCTTTTCCTTTTTCATACGTTTAACACCGCAATGGATAAAAACCAGCATGAATAAAAATCCTACTATGGTGAATGCAATGGGAGGATGTACATATAAAATGAGGGCTTTAAAAAAAAAAAAAAGGTCATGAAGTAGTGAGATATTTGGACTAGAGCATTCTCACGAGGAGTAGCTGTGATGGAGATGAAACTAAAGGGAAACACAGGACAAAAATGAAAGGTTTGATAGAGATCAGACGGGACATATGGTCGTGAAACAGAAGAAAGAATTCAGAGTATACAAATGCAGCGTATTTTAGTATATTATAGGATAGTACAATTTTAAGCTTGAGAATGGAAAAATAGAATCTAGATTAAAGTTAGTGCGAGCCCACTGCAAAACTAAACGAAGATCTGACACTGGGACAAGGTCTATGGTAACATGACTACAGACAAATCTTCTAAATGCAACATAAATTATTGGAAGAACAGTGACAATGATATAAGATGGAAAGTGATATACAATATTTCTGCAACAACATGACTCTTACCATACCACTACGATATTCAAAACATTTTGCAACTGCATACCGTACCTATTTCATTCATACATGCAACAATACTACCTAGTAACAGAGATTATATACCCCGCTAACATCCATTACCCAGTGGGAGAGCGGATGTTTGTTGCTCAGTCATCACGACTCAGACGCTGCCAGGATGTGATGAAATGACTGCATCTGAGTCGTGACGACTAAGCAACAAACATCTTCTCTATTACACTACTTTCCTTGCGGGATTCGCTATATATATACACACACACAAGGAAAGAGAGAGAGCCAGAGAGAGAGAGTAATAATTGTACCGACATAGTTTGCCTCATCAACTACAGTATATACAATAGGATAAAATGGTGATATATGCAAAATAACTGGTCCAGGAAACGGTGCTATGAAGGCTCCTGTGCAACTCAGAATACGGTCCAGTATTCCAAATACAAAAGTAAAATAAATAACCAGCACGATCAAAGTTATTTCAGCCCAACCACTCCAACATAATAATAATAATCATCATCATCGTCATCATCATCATCATCATCATCATCCACCCATCCATCATCTAATCCTACGTTGCCCCATGAGGAGCGTAGGAGCCCGGGGCTAGGCAAGCTGGTCCTGACATTTAAGATGAGAGTGACCAGCCTCACTCATCCCTGAGTGGCATTACGTGACCAATAAATCCCAACTATCCCTTTGATATAAACCTTCACCGGCTCAATCCGATTGGAGCGCCGTAAATACCCACTAAACCACCAGGCGCCATTGTTTGGTTATATGGTTACCACCCAGCATAGTAAATGGTTTCCTGGTGTACAGGAAACCATTCAGCTTGTCACTCAGTGTTGAGTCACCCATAGGCAGAAGGAAGAGGAAGGAATGGAGGACATAAAGACAATAGAGGGAGTGTAAAGTCACCCGCAGGCAGAAGGACGAGGAAAGAATGAATAAAAAAAGACAGAAGAGGAAGGAAGGAATTGAGGGAGGAGAGGAAAGGGCAGACACCAGAAACCAGCACTACATCGAGTGAGTGGATGGTGAGCGCCCCCACATACCATAAATAATAATAATAATAATGAAAATAATAATAATAATAATAATAATTATTATTATTATTATTATTATTGTTATTGTTATTATTATGCGTGATGTCTCCATGGCTGTTTAATATATATATGGATGGGGTTGTAAAGGAGGTGCAAGGTAGGGCAGTGGATGTGGGGGTGGCCCTAATGAATGAGGGTGAGATTTGGAAGCTTCCGGTGTTGCTGTTTGCTGATGATACAGTATTGTTGAGTGAAGATGAATGGGAGTTGCAAGGTTTGGTGAATGAATTTGGGACAGTGTGTAGGAGGAGGAAACTGAAAGTTAATGTAAACAAAAGTAAAGTTATGGTGTTTGACAGGAATGAAGTCACAGAGTGTGCAGTGAGGTTGGATGGTGAGGATATGGAGAATGTGAGTGCATTCAAGTACTTGGGTAGTGTGATGAGTAAGGATGGAACTTTGGGGGATGAAGTACGTGAAAGGGTACAGCAGGGAAGAAAGGTTGTTGGTACACTGAAAGCAGTGATGAGAAATAGGGAGGTGAGTATGGAAGTTAAGAAGTCACTGCATGATGGTATTGTGATCCCTACCCTGACGTATGGAAGCGAGGCGAGGACTTTGCAAGAGGGGAACAAGTCAAGAGTGAGAGCAGTGGAAATGAGTTACTTGAGAGGAGCATGTGGAGTGACGTGGAGGGACAGGTTGACGAATGAAGAAGTGAAGGAACGTTGTGGGGTAGATGTGGATGTGGTTGAAAAGATTAGGAGAAATACACTGAGGTGGTTTGGACATGTGGAGAGAATGGAGAATGAAAGACTGACTAAGAGGGTGTATGTAGGTGAGGTGGAAGGAGGGAGAGGGAGGGGTAGACCGAGGATGAGGTGGAGGGATGGAGTTGAGAGGTATATGAGGGAGGGGGGGGTGAGCTGGGAGGAGGGGAGTCAAATGGTGGGTGACAGAGTGACTTGGAGGCGTTTTGTCTGCGGCCACCTTTGCGGGATTAGGGCGTCGGGCTATAGAATATAGAATTATTATTATTATTATTATTATTATTATTATTATTATTAATTATTATTATTATCATCAGTAACATCACTATTAATATTAATATTATTAGTGGTATTATCTATCGATGCTCTTTAGTTGCTACCCCCTCCCTCAGCCACACATTCCCAGAAAAACCTCAACACATTCTTCCTCTCTCCATTGAACGTCACCCTCTGCTAAACACTTCTTCTTCCTAAGACCACCACCCTCCCCCGAACACTGCCCCTTTCCAAGAACACCAACTCCCCTGAAAACTCTTCTCACCTGAGGATTCCCCATCCCAAAACACGCTCCTTCTCATACACACATCCCCTTTCCCTACACACATCCCCTTCCCACTACAAGTCCCGTACCCCCTCCCCAACACATGCCTCTCCTTTAGACACTCTCCTTTTCTCTCTCCCCTATACACATCCCCTTGCCTTACATGCATCTCCCTCATCTTTCCCTACACACATATTTCCTTCCCTCACACATGTCCTCCTCCCACTTTCCTATACCTCCCCTTCCCCCATCCCCTCCACACATTCCACTCCCCTCCTCCCCTGCAACCTCTACGTTCACCCTCTCCCTTGCTCCCTCAGCCCCCATTAACCTCTTCCACCTCCCTGTTTTACCATCCACTTTTTCTCTTACTTTTTTCTGCCGTTCTGTATATTCTCTTTGCGCATTCTTTTTTCCGCAGTACATTTTCCTTTTGTCTCTGATCTGTCCTTGCTTTCATTGTCCCACTTCTTTCCTTTCTGCCTTTCTTTTTATTTATTTTATTTTTATTTACGTTATCTTTTCAGTTGTTTAACTTCTTAATTTCTCTGAGTGCTCTCTCACTTCAACGCTCTGTCTTCTCTATACCAAGTACTCTTAGTATTTTTCGTTTCTGCATCCATTTATACCTTACCCTTCCTTCTTTTATCTCGTTTAAATTTTTTCCTTTCTTTTTCTTCCTCTCAGCTCTGCCTATTTTCACTACAGTAAATTCTCTCCATCGTCTCCCGAATCCATGTTAATCCCGCCAGTATGATGAGAGTATTCATGTTCTATTCTTATTGGTTAACTAACACACACGACCTAATTGAGGAGAGACACTATCGTTGGAAAGGAAAGAGAACTACCGGTAAGATAGATTAATTCCAGAACAAATGATGTTATTATATGTCAGTACTGCCGCCGCTGGAAAACAGAGCAGCTTAGAAGAGTCTTTCGCAATTATAGGAATGCCAATTTATATTTCACCCTCCCTCCCTTCTCTCGTTGAAATAATTTTCTTTTGATTCCTTTGTCTCTACTTACTCTTCCTTCAGTTTCCTCTCTCTTCTTCACCAGATTCTCTCCACAATCTTCTATGCCTATCACTTGGCCGTATTCCAGATGGCATGGCAGGCTTCGGTGCACCTCTTTCTTAAATGATTTATTTTACATATTACACCCTGTCATTCCCTTACATGGTATTTATACCATCTTAATATCAACATACTGATGTGTAATCAGCAGAAAAAATTGCTAAAAAGGAGGTGTTACAAAATCTCTAGAGGCGCTTAAAATGCGACCCAGTGTATCCTACTCTCCCCTTCCTTCTCTTATCCAAGCTACAGGGTAAATTGCTCCTTTGATTTTTTTTTTTTTTTTTTTGTTTCCAGCCGTTCCTTCCAAATTACTATTTTTTGTGTCCTATAACTTCAGTGCCTCCCGAACCTACTTTAAGTAGATAGCGCTCACATACCTCTGCAAATGCTATTGCCATTAAAAAGGATCCGAATCCAGATCCGTTGATATAGGATCCGGATTCGGATCCGCCTCAAAATTTAATCAATTCTTTCTTGGTCCATGGCCCATCTTTCTACAAAATTTCATTGAGAACTTTTGGAGATATTGTGCGAAATACTCCGGATCCGGATCCCAAAATTTAATCATTTATTCCTTGGACAATGGCCCGTCCTTCCACAAAATTTCATCAATATCCGTTCATAACATTTTGAGTAATCCTGCTAACAGACAGCCAGACAAACAGGCAAACAAACTAACGAGGGGTAAAACACAACCTTGGAGGAGGTAATTAGTGTGTTTCTTCTTCGTCTCCTTCGTCTTCTTCTCTTTGTGTGTCTGTCTGTCTGTCTCTCCGTTTAGCTATTTATCTATCAATCTATCTCACTCAGTTTTGCTTAGCTTACTTCTGTTTCTCCCATTCCTTTACCTGTTTTTCATTTTCTCCTTTTTCTTACCTAAATACATGTTCTTCTCTTTTCCTTTTTTTTTTTTTCTCCAAAAACTCGTTCCTCCACTTGTCTCCTTTTCCTTCCCTCAACACAGCACTCCCACTTACCTCTTGAATTTCTCTTTGTCTCTTTTACTCCACCTTATTCACTCATACCAAAGTTGATTCCCCCCTCTCTCTCTCTCTCTCTCTCTCTCTCTCTCTCACACACACACACACACACACACACACACACACACACACACACAAATAGTTAACATATAAAACAAGTCTCTTTAACAAATCTTTACTACATAACCTAATCAATGTTTCACGTGGCCAGGCATAGCTTTGAGTCGAATTATCTGCCAATACAAATCACCTCGTATCTTGCAGTTCTATCGATAACTGACAAAACTGGAATACAAATTTTATCCAATTAATGCCAATTATCATATAAAAAAGAAGAAACACTCGAAAAAATTACCTTTGCATATGATAAATTGATTCCCTGCAAGTGGCAATTATTTTATTTCACCCCAAATTATACCTTATCATTTTCCAGAACTATTTCAACATGACATTTTCAAAACTGTAATTATAATGTAACTGCAAACCAATTATGACTCGGAGTTCATATATATATATAAAATCACAGCTTCCGCACACAAAATGTACCTCACGCAGCTTTTCTCTAACGTATGATCTTTTCCCCACTTAAATCTATATTCTTATGCTCTCCAAACTTATAAATATCAGCACAGAGTAGGGCACCTCTTTTCATCGGTTAAGGACGCTCTCTAACACTTTTCCTAAGCGATCAATTTTGCTTATGGTACCTTACTGTCCTATTCTGCCTCATATAAATCCTTCAAACATAGTCATACTCTGCATCAATAACGTACAAAAGGATATTAATCAGCCATATCCAAAAATAAATTGCAAAGGAAGAGGCATCAGGGAGCCTCCTCACCCGATGAGAATACGGGCCTAGGTCCATACTGTTTCCTCCCAACTACCACCCCCAGTGCTGCTTCTCTCTCTCTCTCTCTCTCTCTCTCTCTCTCTCTCTGCCCCAGTCATTTTCCTCTGGGTTAGGTTCACTTCCCCTTCCGTATCCGCGCTGCGGGTAGGGGAGCCAGGTGGAGAGAGTAGCAATGTGTATATGGCAATTTCATTCATGGTATCTCCTCTGTATGGGTCGTGAGATCTTTTGAAGGACTACTTGTTCTCGTAACTGTCCTGTCGAAATGGTAAACCCGGCGGCAGGGAAAGGGGTTATGAGGGAGGGAAAGGGGTGGAGTGGTGGGGTTAGGAGGAAAGGAGAGGGAGAGAGTGGTGGAGCTGGGAAAGAGGGAGAGGAAGAAAGTGGTGAGGGCAGGAGGGAGGGAAAGGGAGGTAGTGGCGGGGGTAGGAGGAAGGGATAGAGAGAGAATGGTGGGGTTAGGAGGGAGGTAGAGGGAAGGAAGGGGGAAGGAGGGGGAACTGGGTTAGGGATAAAGGGGAGGCAAGAACAAGGGAGAGGGAGAGAGTGGTGGGGAGAGAAGACAGGGAAAGGGAGACGGGGATGGGGAGGGGTTAAGGTGGTTGAGGGGGGCCAGGATCGAGCGTGCAGGTGGTAGTGCTGTTGTTGTTGCCGCCGTCAGTATCCAGGTCTAGGGGTGGAGGTGGCGGCAGTAGGTATCGCGCGAGGTTCAAGTGAGGTCGCGTCCACTCCTCCTCCCGATCCGGTCTCCACGAGTGTGCGAGTAGCGTGGTTGGTTTGGAGCGCGGAATGACATGACATAGCCTGGTGAGAGCCTACTAAATATCTCTAGCTTATCAGTATCACCCGACGTGCAAAAGTAGTTTGCAAAAGGGTTTAATTCGCTTAAATTACGTGCTTGATTTGGAATGTGTGTGCGTGTGTGTGTGTGAGAGAGAGAATTTACTAAGTATTCCTTGCTTATCCACATCTCCCAGAGCCAATTATATTTTCCGGAAGGCTACAGTTCGCCAAAGTCACGAGTTGTATTTCTGGATCCGTGTTTATATAGCATGGCCTGGTGATGCTCTACAATATATCCCTTGCTTAACTATATATTTCTTGACGCTCACACTAGCTTCCTGAATGCCATCGATGCCTTGAGTAAACGGCAGATGACGGAACTTTATATTACGGGCTTCATTTCGGATGCGTGACTGTAGATGAAGAAACTTGGTGAGAATGCAGATAATGTCGCTTTGCAAGTCTATATCTTTAACGTCAAAAGCAGTTGTCAATAGGCCCTCGATGAACAAATATGTAGTAAGTATTCTAAAATAACACGAATTTCACTTCGGATGTGGTTAAGTATGATATTAGATTGTGAAACTCCCTTAAATTCCCCACATATACCTATCTCTGACGTCAAAACAGCTTTCCAAAAACCCCTGCATGAACAGAATGCTAGTAATTACGCGTCAATCAAGAGTTTCTTTCTCGAGATGACAAAGCCTAGTACGTATCAAGAAATATCCCTTGCCTACTCATACCTTCTGATATCAAAAATGTTTCAACAAGCTGTTGAGGCCTGACTGACATTAAATGAGAGAACGCTTAAACCATGGTGTTCATTTTCGATGTTTGTGTGAGCGTGGGTGACAAATCGAAGCGAGAATCTACAAAAATTCCTTCATATCCATATCACCTGAATTTTAAAGCAGATTTCTACAATTCATTGGTGAACAAGATACTAGTAGGTGTTACATACAAAATTTCATACATTCGCACACACATTTTACACACACACACACACACACACACACACACACACACACACACACACACACATATATATATATATATATATATATATATATACAGTATATGAACGCACGTGACAAAGAATGAAGTCAAAATTAGTTTCCTAAAAGCTATTAATAAAAAGACTGAGAGTAGATGATGGTATGCTTGAATCGCCAGCTTCATTCCGTGTGTGTGTGTGTGTGTGTGTGTGTGTGTGTGTGTACACAGTAAATATGCAAGTATGTACTGTAACGACCTGCTTGTACACGAATGACATTAGTAGGCTATTCTACTATAGGTTCTACGAGTTCAAGCCGTGTTTTACGGGCCCTGAACGGTAACCGATCGGTAAGGCTGACTAACACTACTGTCACTGAAGAAGTGACCCGTCCCCCCGACCCCATTAGGTATTGTTGTGGAAGGCTGTGGAATGAAGGGTGAGATTGTGAGAGTAGAAAGTTTTAGTGGTTGTGTTTTGTCAGTGGGAGGATTTTTACTGTATGTGTCACCAAAGAACCACGGCAGGGTGCGATCATGTGAATCACCTGAAAGTACATATTACTATACCCTCACAAATGTCTGCCCCCAGGTGGAACTGAACAAAAACCAGGAGAATTGGTAGGCGCACACGCTGCCACCCGACCGTAGCGTCGCAGGCCCCATAAAAAAAAAAAAAAATAGTCAAAAATAGGTAAACACACACACACACACACACACACACACACACACACACACACCAATGAATATAGTGAGTCGTAATACGCAGAAATTCCGACTAAATATCATTTCCGCCGTGTGTGAGTGTGTATAATGGGATGATCCACAGGTGTGCCGCTCACCTGCCACAGTCATTACCTCACTTACTGGAGTTGCCGCAAGCTCGACCTTCATGTTTGAGTGCACCGCTTGGAATCAATACACAGCCCTGACAGCCCACAGCATCTCATTCCGGAGTGTCCCAAAGTGAGTGACGCCGTTATCTCGACGACAGTATCAGACGTGAGCGTGGAGGCGTCGCAAGGGGCCGCCAGGTAACATCCTCAGGTATACCGCCAACACCAACACCACTGCACCTTTACTTACCCAAACCTCCCATTTGTTTGTTCTACGACTGAAGAAAGAGGAAAAGAGAAGTCGGTAGAAGAAATATATTTTCTTAAACACTCCAATTTCGCCTTTAAATAATCTAGTATATTTTCTGCGTTCTTTGCTCTCTTTAGTTGTAAGGCAAACAAAGGTGAGGATATATTATTTCTTTTACTAACTCCTGCTTTTCTCTCGTACCCTAGTTAATATATTTCAAACTCATCTCTGCTTGCGTTGTAGCCGAAAAGCGAGAAACATGAATAAAAAATAATCTTATTCTAATTACCCCAATCTCGCCCCTGTATGTGTTACGATTGAGACGGTGCATAAAGTCACGAGGAAAATATATATATATATATATATATATATATATATATATATATATATATATATATATATATATATATATATATATATATATATATATATATATTTCTCCTAATTATTCCCATTTCACATTTCTTTATGCTATGACTGACGCGATGCATAAAGTCAGTGGCGTGGAAAGGGAGATGTCAGTAAGAACTAAGGGAATTCTCTTCAGACTGATGTATTTTATACTTTATTCTGGCCAACGTGAGACAATATTATCCAACTTAGGAGAAACCCTGTCGGGATGAAGGGCTTACTCGTAATGGAAGAATGCATCCATGTACTGAAGTTGTGTATTTTTAGGATATATCAATAAACAATAACGTTTCGTAGGGACAATTATTCTTCCATCTGAATAATTCACAGGATACAAGCTAGATAAGCGTTTTGAAATCTTACCATATTTACAGATACTACTCTGCCTGTGGTCCGCTACAGAAATGTCTCGGTCTGGAAACGTATTACAGGTACACGTGACATGAATAACAATTACTCGCTAGGAGGCATGGAATTGGAGTGTCGAACTTTATTCCGTTTCTTAAGATAACCTTGAGGCAAACACCACACTACACTATATTACACTACACCTAAATACAAAAATGCATAACACTTGGTTCTACACCATACTGCATCTCACAACAACACATTACAATCAAGTAGAGTACAGTACAGCTCAGTCCAGTACAGTAGAGTAGTGCGCTACACTACATTACACTAAACATTACTATAGCTACTACAATACATTACACTATACTGTACTATACTACATTACATTACACTGTATTACATTCCATTACACCACGCCCTACAATACTAAACTACACTACACAACGCTACAGTGCGATACACTACATTGCGATACACAATGCTGCCCTACAGATGATAAGAGGAGAATCATCGTAGTAAACGACTTTAAACCATCCCCACTGCGCAGAAAAATACGGATAAAACAATGCAGCATTCAGGTCTAGAATTACTCAAATGCATCTTCTTCCCAGACGCACCTCACACGCACCCTACCTGGAAACTTGAACGAGGTGTGGATGGCAAAGTTGGCCTGGGGAGAGTGGGTAAGATATGTGATCCTAACTCCACTGTGGGGGCATTGAGTCGTATCCCCAAGGGGACTTCATACTTTAGCTGTTGTTGCTGTTGTTGCTGAATAATACCGGTCTATCTGATCAAGTAGACCTGTCAAAGGCAGGCACGCAACCGATCCCACATGGCAGGCCCGATAAGTGAACCGATGTTCCCTTGTGGTAGACAGCGCCTCGCCGCAGCGAGACGCGGGAAAAAGTGAGGAGGTTTAGTTCCCAGATGGATGCTGCATTTGCCTCTCCATCCAGTTAACACGGACACCATGGTAGGCTCCAAATCATCCAGTGATATGGTTATACGTTTGCCATCCAACGTTATAAATGGTTTACCTGGTTACAGGCGGACATTACGCTCGACACTTAGTGTTAAGCCACCCGAAGTGAAAAGAAGAGTGCTCAAAGCAACAGGAAAGATAGGAAAAATAGAAAGAATTGAGAGCAGACACAGAAGAGAATGATGAAGGTGAAGGAAGAAGTAGGCAGCACTACATCAAGTGAACGGATGAGGGTAGCCACCACCAAACACAATCTTAGGTGGGAAATAACAACGATCCACCTTTTAGTTGAACAATTATGAAACCCTTTCATAAGGGCTCCAAAGATCGGATCACCGGGTTTCGTGTCACTGTTCACTGCCTCGTTATTTATTGCACTGAAGTAGATCTATATCAATGTTCGCTACTGCGCCTCTTCATTGGGATTTGCTTTGCCTATTAGTTTGAGCTTCTCATTCCTCTCCCTCACTCCCCCCCCCCTCTCTCTCTCTCTCTCTCTCTCACACACACACACACACACACACACACACACACACACACACACACACACACACACACACACACCTGTATGTTAATATTTTTGGCATGGAAGAATTTATAGCGCATCATCTTATCAATACATATGCGGTGATACAATATAGTATTCTCCTCTACGCTATTATCTTCCAGCATTCTTCCTAGCAAATTATTATTGACATTTCACCATAATTTTTTTCCTGCCTGAAATTTACCTTTGTACACCTCTTCTTAGCGATTTATTTGCATGCTGTACACCTTATTTTCTCTTGTATACATGATCTTCGTTGCTCCTCATCTTGGCGCTTTTGCATACTACACCTTTAGTTTCACCTAAATGTTACTTCTACTTGACTTTTTTTTTCCCCATCTGCATATTAGACCTTAATTTTCCAAAAGCTATTCATGTACTTGGCACAGGATCCTTCGTAAAACCTGTTCTTCGCGATTTAATCCGTATAATACATCTTCCTCCTGTCTCTTACTTACATGTCAAATTATCGAAATAATCTGCTTGAGTAAAATCCTATAGGAAGATAAAGTGGAACGTGGCAAATGAATCGCTAAGGAAGAAGTGTTGCTAAATTATCTAAGCCAAAGAATATAACTATGATCCCTTGTCTGAGTACACGAAACAATACTGACCTTTATTTTAGGTGGCATACGTGGGTTTGTAGGACCTCTTTCTCACCGATTCAATCTGCATACTTCACCTTTTTTCATCCTCTGGTAAGGCACTGAGCCAAACGATGATGGCACTCAAAACATAATACCATAAAAAAGGAGAAATAGGCATAATAAATCAGTAACAAAAAGGTGTTGTGAGCTCTTCAACGCACCTGCAATCCGGCCCTGGACATATTTGGGATTCCAATACCGATAATAAAAACTCAGTGACCTAATAATAACAACAGTTGTGATCTAATCTGATTATGCTTAAGTTGGCCAATTATCATAAAAACAATGACCAGACTAATGTGCTAAAAGTAGCCTCTAATAACATCACTAATGACATGGTTTGAATATGATGAAACTGAGTCATCGTAATATGACTGGTGATCTAGTTGAAATATGCCAAGGAAAATTATGTAAGGATATAAAAAACAATGAAACGAAGCTTCTCATAAGTGTTCAGCAAGTTTCATACATCACTGTTAGCACATTATAAACACGACACATCACGACCACAACACGATTGCAACACAGCACAAGACAATGGAATACAAAAGCACATGAACGCAGCACAAACACAGTACACCAAAAGCACAACACAAACACACTACAACACATTACATTATAAACACGACACACCACGAACAACACATCACGAACACTTCACAACGCACCATAACACGGACACAACAAGAACACAACACACCACAACACAGTACACTATAAACACGACACACCATGAACACAACACAACACAGCATAACACTACAAGACAGCACAGTACGACACAGCACAAAACCACAACACAACAGACTATGACATAAAACAATACAAACAAAGCATAACGAACTACAACATAACACAATACAATACACCACGAACAAAACGCAACACACTACCAACACAACATAACAAACCACAACCCAACACAACACACCACAACCACAACACAAAGCACATCACGGCCACAACACAACACACCACGACCACAACACAAAGCACATCACGGACACAACACAACAAACCACAACACAACACGGGCATAACACAACACAAAGGACACAACACAGCACGGGCATACCACAACACAACACAACACGGGCATACCACAACACAAACAACACAACAAGGGCATACCACAACACAAATAACACAACACAACACGGGCATACCATAACACAAACAACACAACACAACACGGGCATACCACAACATAAACAACATAACACGGGCATACCACAACACAACATAAACAACACAACACAACACGGGCATACCACAACACAACATAAACAACACAACACAACACGGGCATACCACAACACAACATAAACAACACAACACAACGCTACAAAAAGCAACACAAACGCAACACAACACAAACATAACACAACACAACATGAAAACAAAACAAAGAGAACACAGCACACACTAAAATACAATATATTATGAACACCATGCACCTCGACGCAACACAACCCACCGTAAACACACCACAGCACATCACGAACTCAACACAATACATCGCGAGCATAAACATTACACAGTACATCATGAACAAACGATCTCACAGTACCATAAACTCTTTCATAACCGCAACACACAACATAGCATAACACAACGCAAGACACCACAAAATCAAAAAATTGTAAATACAACATATAACAAACACAACTAACACATCATATCACGAACAAAAGCATCACAAGCCCAGCATACCACAACACAACACAAACATAAACGCAACACAACGCAACACAACCACGGAACACAACATGACTTCACTACAGGTGAAGGATATCTTAAAACAAGTGAAAGAACAACAAGAGATACCACGTACTATGGATCACAAAAGTATCGGTGCACAGGGGGTGCGATGCCTAACGAAAAGGTTCGAACATCTGCTGACATTACCAACGTCACACTGTGTATCGTCAGTGTCTGTTTATATAAACATTACCCTTGCTATATGTTTGCAAAAGGATATTGCTAGTTGGCGATATATGACACCTCCCGACACCAGGGCTACCAACGTGTGGTAGGTTGGATACTAATATTTCAGTGACCTTCGTTTTGTGGACCAAAATGTTTCACGCATGTTGTACACCGATACTTTTGTGACCCAGTGTACACGTTACGAATTTAACGGCGCAGACATCACGCACCACAAACACATCACGAACACACACAATAAATACAACACGACACAAACTTTCGGGAAGCAACAACACCTCTGGAGACAAATGTACCACGTCGAAGAAAACTAAACAAACAAAGCTTCAGTAAAAATAATATAAATGTATACACGAATCACAGGCCACAAAAATGTAACAAAATATTAACCCCTTGAATCCTGTGATGTATAATCTAGTGCATTCTTGCTACTACCAGTAAAGTGCGCTTTGTGAGCGGATGACAAATGAACGAGCGTTTGTACGTACGCCTATCATCATAATTTAAATATTTTTGGTGAGGCAGTATAACAACAGCAGAAGAATAACCGAGCTAAAATATTTACTTTCTCATGTTTTCTCTCTCGCGCGTTTTCCCTCTGGATGTGCTTATAGCAAGACGCCGTAGCATTTACCTCACACACAATGCTCAGTTCTCTGCTCCCGACTTGCTTGCCATGTCAAAGAACTTCGTTCACTAAACGTTTAGCTGTTGATCAAATGATAAAACCCCAAAACAGGGCGAGTGTCCTTGCTGATTTTATCCCCTAAACATAGAAAAAACGTTTATGTAAAATTATGAGCATAATATCCAATATTTAGTTGTCAGAATTTATGCAAGAAAACACAGTGTTACAACAGGAAATCTATTTACCCTCCACCTGACGAAGTCAGAGAAGGATTTTGTTACCCCCACCTGACAAAGACAGAGGAGAGTGTTGTCATCACTGGGATCAATGGGTGTCCGTCCGTAGACCTGGGCGACAGGGAGGCTGGCAGGGCTTAGCTATTTAGTTTCCGGGCCAGAACTCAGAAAATATTCACTACAGTTATGAAATTTCACAGTTATGTCTCTTATATTTAACTGGTGCAGTTTTATAGGCATAATGCTGTGTCTTAAGCATTTTTTTTTTTATCTATCTGTCTATCTATTGCCAGATGCCATAATCCCGTAAGGGGTGGCCATTTGACTTTGAGTTATTTGTTTCACGGGGAGGGGCACTAACCCTCCACCAACCCATTTGTTGACACGTAGGGAGCACGTATGATTTGGTTATATGGTTACCACCCAGGGTTGTAAATGTTTTTTTTAAATGAAAACTAAAAAAAAAAAAAATCCCAGAGATTTCAATGCAACCTGTGCAAGGAATCTGAAGGCCCCAAGTTATGTGTCCTCAAAGCGTTCTCCTTACACCCACCTTTATAAGAAAAGCTTCCGGGGGTGAGGTCCGTTATGCGCTTGGTTAGGTGTGCAGGGAGGTGGGGGGGTATATGCTTAGTCAGATGTAGGGTTGCAACGGCTGGGATCAAAATGTGTCCGTTCGTAGAGCTGGTCGGCTGGTCGGGCACAGATATTTCGTGTCCGGGCCAGAACTCAGAAAGTATTAAGTATAGAGTCATGAAATTTCATCTAGTTATGTGTCTGATAGTGAACTGGTGCCTTTTGATAGATAGAATACTGTGTCTTTTATAGTTTTTTTTTTTTTTGTAATAATGATAATGTTAAAAAATAATTACTTTCTCAGATCTCAATGCGACCTGCAGCAGGATTCTGAACGGCCCAGGTTATGTGCCATCAAGGCGTTCTCCTTACGCCCACCTTAATAAGAAAAGATGGGGAGGGGGGGCATTATTCACATGGTTAGGTGTGCAGGGAGGTGGGGGGTATGTGCCTGGTCAGGTGGAAAGTTGCAACAGCATAGGGTTGCCTATGTTTTAATTCGACTTCATAGTGAAGCATGTCAATTGCAGCCCTCGGTACATTCCATTTGAAAGCTGGGATTCCAAGGGGTTTCTTTGATCTCATGAGCAACTATAAGGCTAAAAACAAAATTTATTGAATGTATCCGCTACCTGCTTAAAGAATCTCTTCTCTATTTCACACAGTAGAAAACTTATTATCCTCTGAAAACCATCGCGGCCGGGCAGAACCGGGTTGTGTCGGGCCACTCATTTCTCCGCTTCGCTCGCTCGCTCGTACTCAGGCGGTCTTATTCAGGGTAACAATGAGGATGATAATGAAAGCTGTATCTAATTTTAACACTCGAAAAATCTTTCCCAAACTGAATTAAACCGTATGGTATTAAGAAGGATAGATTTAAAAGTGCGTCGTCTTGCAAAAAGTGATGTAGTACACAATTTCCACGGCACAGTTACGAAGGGGGCCATAAAATTAATAAAACTGATGACAAAAATATATAGCTGATACCATAAAATTACAATAAAAATACTGTAAATCTATCAAAATGATCTAAAAAAAAATCAGTATATCTTAACATTCTAGTGATGTAATATCTATCTATCTATCTATCTATATATATATATATATATATATATATATATATATATATATATATATAGTTACGGAACAGAGAAAGATAATGTACACTTTAAGTGAGAATACGAAGAGTCACTACTGTCCCGTAAAGTTCCAGGTTCAAAACAAAAGAGTTAGGTAAAATTACAAGTTAAAGTTTAATGCTTAAACTAACAACAAAACATTCAGGACTCATAAGGATAATGTAATGGCAAATAAACAGGTTAAATATATGGTTAACTGCAATAGCCTCTATTAACACAAAATTAGCAAGAGTAAATTTATCTAAGTCAGCCCTGATAAAATGAGATACCAGATAATACTCAGTGAATGCCAGATAAATAATTACAGATACAAACTATTATCAAAAATGACTGACATAAAGAACCCTACATGAATTACAAAAACTTCACTAGGCCTACAAATTAAACTTATGCTATACAGTACAAGAAAAAATGCAACAAGTTATACTCAAATTACACACAGCTGCTAGATGGTTGGAGATTTCTTGAGCACTCACAATAATAATATCTGTACAGGGGAGGACAGAGATGTGAACAAAATGAGGAGCAGATCTAAGTGGCAATGATGCAGAGATTGAGCTCATTATATAGGGGCCGGCAGAGCCTGATACAACTTGTAAGAGGACGCGCAAATGAAAGCCATGGGGACATAGAGTTGACAATCCCGCTCTGGACAACAGAGAGAAGGACTTACTCTACTATAACGGTAGAAGGGGGGGACTGAGGCAGAACACGCTCGTGATCAAACATGCAGCATACTGTGCGTTAAAATTACACAAAGGATGATGAAATCATAGGCTATGTAACACCTCCCCACAAAGAAAAAGAAATTTACAAAGGAAATTTCTTATTACTCTAAAACAATCTGTCTAAAGTCTAGGTAAGCAATCTGCAATAACATTTTCTTTCCCCTTGACATGTTGTATGTCTAATGAATACTCCTGAAGAAGTAGACTCCATCTTGTCAATCTCTGATTTTTATCTTTAAACTTACTAAGGAATTTCAGTGGGTTGTGATCGGTATAAATGACTATGGGGTCAAAACCAGAACACAAATAAAATGAAAACTGCTGTAAACCCAAAATCAAGGCCAAAAGCTCTTTCTCAATAGTGGAGTAGTTCTTTTGAGGTGGAGTGAACTTCTTACTGTAATAAGATACAGGATGTTCAATACCCTGATCATCCTCTTGCAGCAAAACAGCCCCAGCTCCTGTATCACTTGCATCAACAGCCATCTTAAAAGGCTTAGCAAAATTTGGAGTAGCGAGCACTGGCTGACTTAATAGAATAGCTTTAAGTTTGTTGAAAGAGGATTCACAGTTATCGGTCCAGACAAATTTAACTCCCTTTTTCAGTAGGTCTGTAAGTGGTGATACAAGAATAGAAAAGTTAAGAACAAATCTCCTGTAATAACCTACCATTTCCAAAAATCTTTGTAGCTCTTTCCTACTTTTAGGTCTGGGAAGATCACTTATAACCTGAACCTTTGCTCCTGGTGGTGCAACATGTCCATCACCAATTACATACCCAAGGTACTGAACTTTAGCTTGACCAAACTCACACTTTGATAAATTAGCTACAAGATTAGCATGAACTAAACGGTCAAGAAATTTACTGACATGGCATAGGTGATCTTTCCAGTTGTCACTGAAGATTAATACATCATCAATATAAACAACACACCCTGCCAAACCCTCTGTTACAACATTCATGAGCTTCTGAAATGTGGCTGGTGCATTCTTCATACCATACGGCATTACAGAACATGCAAAAGCCTTTCCTAGTGTTACAAAACATGAGATCTCCCTAGCACGTTCAGTCATAGGTACTTGACAGTATCCCTTTAACAAATCAAACTTACTTATGTACCTAGCCTTTCCGATCTTGTCTATGCAATCTTCCACACGAGGGAGAGGGTAAGTGTCTGTTTTAGTTATCTGATTAACACGTCTGTAGTCGATGCAAAGCCTCTGTGACCCACCTGGCTTAGGGACCAGAGTGACAGGAGAACTCCACTCGCTCTGACAGGGCTCAATCATCTTGTGGTCCAACAGGTAGCCAAGCTCCTTCTGGATGAGAGGAGCTTTCACTGGGTTCACACGGTAAGGAGGCAATTTAATTGGCTTTGCGTCTCCAACATCGACATCATGCATCAACACAGTGGTTCTTCCTGGAGTGGCACTGAACACTTGCGGGTACTCCTGCAGTAATGCCGAAAACTCCTGCCTTTCCTTGGGAGGTAGATGAGAAAGCTTAGTCTGGAGATCATTCATGATATCAGGATTCTTCCCCAAACTATCACTCAGGCTCATACTGCATGGGAGAACTTCACTTGTAGACTCGGGTGGAACAGCTACAGTGCAGACTGGATTATTTTCGTCCCGCCTGTGATATAACTTTAGCATGTTGATGTGACATAGTTGCTTGCTCTTTCTACGATCTGGCGTGGCGATGACATAGTTGACATCACTGAGTTTCTTCTCCACGAAATAAGGGCCACTAAACTTGGCTTGAAGAGGTTGCCCATGAACTGGTAGCAGAATCAAAACCTGATCTCCTGGCTGAAAGTGGCGTAACCTGGACTTCTTATCATACCAAGTCTTCATCTTCTCCTGAGCAGCTCCTAAATTCTCTCTCGCCAGCTGTAAAGCAGTGGACAGCCGTTCTTTGAACTTCATCACATACTCCAGCAGGTTGACGTCATCTTCCTCCGACAGCCAGCATTCCTTGAGTAACTTAAGGGGTCCTCTTACTTCATGGCCAAACAGTAGTTCAAAAGGTGAGAAGCCCAGTGATTCATTTGGAGATTCTCTTGCAGCAAACACAACGAATGGAAGACATTTATCCCAGTCTTTCTGATGTTCCAAACAGTATTTCTTGAGCATCGATTTGAGTGTTTGATGATATCTCTCCAACGCTCCTTGGGTCTGGGGATGGTAAGCTGAAGACGTGATCTGGGTGATGCCCAACTCTTTCAGAGACTGCTTGAAAACGTTTGACATGAAATTACTTCCCTGGTCTGACTGTACCTCCTTAGGCAGACCAAACTTTGTGAAGAACCCCAGCATTTCCTTAACCACGTTCTTTGCTGAGATGTTTCTAAGTGGAATGGCTTCAGGATAACGAGTAGCCATATCAATCATGGTCAACACATAAGAAAATCCTGAAGAAGTCTTAGGAAGAGGGCCCACAATATCCACCAACACACGGGTGAAAGGCGCCTCAAAAGGAGGAATGGGAACTAGAGGTGCAACCTTTTCGGCCTGATTACACTTCCCCACAACTTGACAGGTGTGACAAGACTTACAATACCAGGAAACATCCCTGAAGATACCTGGCCAGTAGAAGTGTTTCAAAATGCGTGCCACAGTCTTCCTCACTCCAAGGTGTCCTGCCAAACTGGAATCATGAGCCACTCGAATGATATCCTGCCTACAAACACGAGGGATGACAACTTGATGTACAACCTCCCATTCACAGTCGGCTGATGCTGTTGGGGGTCTCCACTTCCTCATAAGTACTCCTGACTTTACAAAATAACAAGTAGAAGCACCGGCTGACTCTTCTTCACTGTAAGCAGAGTTAGCTAGACCTTTCAACTCAGGGTCAGCAACCTGCAACTCAACCAACTCTTGACGAGACAAATTATCAACACTACGGGGTACTGCCTCATCTGGTGAGTGGTCCAAATTAACAAGAAAAGTGTCAGCTAGGATAACATCATCATCATCATTATCCTCTAAATCACCAGTAACTTTAGACTTAGCCCTAGTGACAGCACATGCAGGGAACACATCAGGGACATCACAATCCTGGGACGCAGCCACTGGCTCACTAGACAACTGAGGAGCTGGACACACTTGACTTCCACCAATATCATTTCCAAGTAAGAAAGTTACACCTGACATTGGGAGTGTCTCAACCAACCCAACCATAATAGAACCATTAACAAAACCAGACTCTAAATTCAGTCTGCACAGAGGAACAGAGAAGTAATTATTCCCTACACCTTGTAAGATTACAGTTTCATCAGAGGAATTAACATTAGAGCCTAGAACACTGGTCAGCATAAGGGATTGGCAAGCACCTGTATCACGATATATTTGAACTGATTTCCTGTCATTACTGTCCAGAGGACTGACAAAACCATCAGACAGGAAATTAGCACATGAACTCTTGAGAGTGTCACCCACGTTACTGCTCAAAAGAGGAGCTCCATCATGAGAATTTAAGTTACCCCTCAAAGCAGGTTCAGTTAACTCAGTTAAAGAATTCTGGGAACTCTCAAGAGTGGACACTAGACCAATCGACTGAATATTTAAAGACTCCTTTTTGTTCACATCACGCTGTCTCCTGAAACATCTCTCCGTAGTATGACCAAGCTTACTACAATAAGTACATTTACTTTTCTGAAATCTAGAGGTGAAGCTGGTATTTACTTCCTGAGAAACATCATCCTTATTCTCTTTCCTGTTACCTGTACTCTGAGTAGAGGCAACGTACTTACTCTCAGCTTTCCCTTTTTCTCTAGAATATCTCTTGTGAGTGAGAACATACTCATCAGCTAAAACTGCAGCATCAGACAAATTATCTATTCTTTTCTCATCAAGATATAGGCTTACATCTTTATAAATACACCTCTTGAAATCCTCCAGCAAAATCATCTGCTTAAATTTACCAAAATCAGAATCCACATTCTTAGAATTTAACCACTGCTCTAACAGATCTTCTTTGATTTTTGCATACTCAACATGGGATTGCTTATCTTGCTTGTAAGTTGTCCTAAATTTTACTCTATAGGCTTCAGGAACAAGCTCATAGGCCTTAAGAATCAAGCTCTTAATTACATCATAATTATCAGATTGATCCTGAGGCAAAGATGCATAAGTTACTTGAGCTTTACCGGTGAGAACAGTTTGAAGGAGTACTGGCCAATACTCCTTAGGCCAATTAAAACCTGTAGCTACCCTCTCAAACAACTGAAAATACTTTGTTAAATCAGATTCATTAAAAGGAGGGACAAGTTTAACATTTTTAGCCACATCAAAATCATCAGAGCAAGATGATCCAGTTCCACCTTGTTTCATGCGATACTCATGGTCTGCCTGAATCCTAGCAAGTTCAACTTGTGCCTGTATCTGTGCCTCCTGAATCCGAGCCTGAGATTCCGCCTCCTTAGCCTAAGACTCAGCCTGCTTAGCATTTGCCTGAAATTCAGCTTCTTTAGCACGAGCCTCCTGCAGAGCTAGCTGTAACTTAGCTAATTCAATCTGCGTTTGCTCATTTGGAGGAGTTACATTAAACAAGCTTTTATTAATCATGCCAACAATTTGATCTTTAGAATGATGAGAGCGAACAACAATTCCCAATTGTTGAGCAACAAGCTTAAGTTCATTCTTTGTTCTGTTTTCTATATCACACACTGTTTGCACATTTGACAAAAAATCTTTGGCTTCATCAAGTGTAGAAATAGTAGCCATCATGAATATATCACAGTCACAAAATATCAAACAATATCCTTATGATAATATCCTGAATATCCTGATATGAGGTCGCCAAATTTATGTTACGGAACAGAGAAAGATAATGTACACTTTAAGTGAGAATACGAAGAGTCACTACTGTCCCGTAAAGTTCGAGGTTCAAAACAAAAGAGTTAGGTAAAATTACAAGTTAAAGTTTAATGCTTAAACTAACAACAAAACATTCAGGACTCATAAGGATAATGTAATGGCAAATAAACAGGTTAAATATATGGTTAACTGCAATAGCCTCTATTAACACAAAATTAGCAAGAGTAAATTTATCTAAGTCAGCCCTGATAAAATGAGATACCAGATAATACTCAGTGAATGCCAGATAAATAATTACAGATACAAACTATTATCAAAAATGACTGACATAAAGAACCCTACATGAATTACAAAAACTTCACTAGGCCTACAAATTAAACTTATGCTATACAGTACAAGAAAAAATGCAACAAGTTATATTCAAATTACACACAGCTGCTAGATGGTTGGAGATTTCTTGAGCACTCACAATAATAATATCTGTACAGGGGAGGACAGAGATGTGAACAAAATGAGGAGCAGATCTAAGTGGCAATGATGCAGAGATTGAGCTCATTATATAGGGGCCGGCAGAGCCTGATACAACTTGTAAGAGGACGCGCAAATGAAAGCCATGGGGACATAGAGTTGACAATCCCGCTCTGGACAACAGAGAGAAGGACTTACTCTACTATAACGGTAGAAGGGGGGGACTGAGGCAGAACACGCTCGTGATCAAACATGCAGCATACTGTACGTTAAAATTACACAAAGGATGATGAAATCATAGGCTATGTAACAAAATATATATATATATGTATGTATATATATATATATATATATATATATATATATATATATATATATATATATATATATATATATATATATATATATATATATATATATATATATATATATATATATATATAAAGCAGAATAAATCAATAAAACAAAACAAAAATTATTCCTTAAATATTAATCTCACTAAACCAAAATATATAACCATAGAGTAAAAATAAACATGATACTTTAACATAAAGAAATAAGAAAAGGCAGGTCATAGCTAAATGAAACGATGTGTAAAAAAAAAAAAAGGTACAGCAACAAGGAGAGTATCTGCACAATAACAGACATTAAATATAGCACTTCAAAGGCAGAACAACTTACACAAAAATTAAATAAAATTTTTTTTTTTATCAAGAGGAATGCCTTGCCATGTGACAAAAATAAATTCGGACAAAAGACACACAGAATCAATCTGCATTAGTATATAATTCCAACATCGTTGTACAAAAAATCTCTCTCTCTCTCTCTCTCTCTCTCTCTCTCTCTCTCTCTCAACAGGTAAACAAAGGAAAACCCTGGTAACTGATAAATGACGAATGTCTATCAATCAATCAATCTATCACTATAAACGCATTTACAATCCAGTTCTTTCATACACCTTCTGTTTTGTACTAAGCAGCCATGCCTTTAAAACTGAGTATTTCCTCTAGTCACCCTTGACCTTTTACAACGGCACAATACATGCACTCTGCCCTTCTTCAGGTGCAACATGCCTTGATTCAAGAATACACTGAAGAGGTTGAATACCCACGCCACATTATTTGCCCTCCTCCTCCCCGTCCTTTCTCTTGCAGACACTGATGTTGCTAAAAAAAAACCGTAAGTGAATAAGTGAGAAAATTCTAACAGTTCTATAAAGTTAGTGCTGGT
>NC_137016.1:30466060-30468560 GCF_032717465.1 Coenobita brevimanus | reverse complement strand
TATGATAAAATACCCCTTGTTTCTCTATTTGTTTCACTTTTCATGCACTTCTGCACATTTCTATAATAGCTGGTCTTGTGTTCTTTTTCTGATTAATCTTAATAAATCATACTTATCACTTTCTGTGTTGTTTATCTTATTCCTCTCTCGTTTCCTATTAAAGTAGATAAAAAACTGACGGAGTCGAAGATATAACTATACAGAATCTATACTTGCACTCTCACTCTGCCATGTGGTATTGGCAGTAAGTCTTGTCCCCCGCCATCTTCCCTCTCCATGGCCTCAGGAAATCAGTTTGGTGAATCCGAAGCAAGAGCAGCTGATGACACTGACCTGTGAGCAAATAAAGCCATCAGTGTGGGTTAATGCGGATTCACCACACTGATTTCATAGTCCATGGAGAAAGGAGCAGGATATGCGATAAAATTTTTGCCGAGGGTAGCACAAAATCTTCCACTGTACTCTCAGTCTAAATTCTGTACAATAACTCCAACTGCAGTTACGATCTAAGCCGAGGTTGCCTAATTTATAACCGATTTCCTGTCTTAAATAACTTATTTTTCAGGAAGGAAAAAGAAATAAGAGTACTAAATCTTCCCATAAGTCTTAATCTTACACACACACACACACACACACACACACACACACACACACACTCTGGTAACCCCCTCCTTTTGTCAAGGAGACAATTGATGAAAAACAAGGCTTGATCATGGTACCAATCAATTGCATGAGGCCCGTTAAGACAGTCAATTATTGTCAAGTCCCAATCGTCCCTAAGAATGATGATGATGCAATTTTACGTCATACATTCTTCTTTGAGGGAGTAAGCCGTTGCCTCAATGTTCAAGACTTTTGTTGGAGTATATAACGCACTGTTCGTGGGTGTCCTTCCTGACGTTAACAAATGGTCTTTGGGTGGCATCGAACGCTCAACCCCTAGGCCGACTGCGTGTGTCTTAATTCACTGAGCCACGAGTCGATGGTACATTCAAGTGCCTAGTTGCACTGCAGAGTAAACAGAGACAAGGAGAAACCAAACTTTGTATAAGAGCTTGACCGGCACGAAAGCCGAACTTGGGTTTCTTCCGGATTCGAAGTTGGACAACCTAAGCCTTACTCCTAAAGCTCTCCTGGGAAAGGGAGAGTCTGCACCGATTTTATTTTTCTAGTCCCTCCTGTGGAGACAAAGCTTTGATTACGACAGGTGGTGGATCTTATATATGTTTGAGAATTCAAGTCCCGTCTTCTGTATGTTTTTGCGATGTTGTTTCTCCACGTGCTAGCAAGATATCATTGCAGTCAATACTCTGTTACTGTAACAAGTCTGAGGGAGAAATATACCTCATTCCACTTGTTTTTATTTAAGAGAACTGGACCACTCCCAGAACTTTTTAACTAAGTCGTGGTTGTATGAAAATAAATGAACCTTACTCATGAGGTAGAAATGAACTTCCATTGTTACTTCAATCGATTTGTGTTTACCCGACGGAAGTAAACAACTGCCATATTTGAATACTCATGGCTGGATGAAATTCGATGAACCTCAGTTATGAGGCAAGAACGAGTCTCTTTGCTCGCTACTCATATCGACCCTCCAATCAATTAGCCATCAACCGACCTTAAAGGGGTTAGGGATTTTCAACAGTTGGGAATAAAATGCGCTATACCGATGCATGATTGCAACCTTCCTAACATACTTGAATATGTATTGATTTTGGCCTTCGGCACAATGTATGGAAGTACTGGCACGCAGCTGTACAACGGCAGTCAGCTGTGGTTGAATATAATCGTCAGGAAATAGCAAGATTAAAAAATGACGTCCTAGGTATAAGGGGTTACCTTTAACTTTCCTACTGGATCTCGTCCTATTATAACCGAGCCTCTTTCTTCCTCTTCCGTATTATTTTCTTCCTGTTCTTTTAGCTCTTTCGCTGCCGTTGGTGGTACTGAGTATATTGTTAATCAGGTTAATATCAGATGATTTTGTTCAACTGAGAGACATCCTGCAAGTTAGAGGCCTCAAAAAGACTATCTCGTTTCCATTTCCTTGCAACTTGTACACTTAGGAATCTATTGAGACTAACACCAGACAGCTTTGTTCAAGGCGAGAGAAAGCCTAGCAGTCAAAAGGTTAGTATCCCTGAGTCACTACAGCAAAGCGCACTCATAAACTATAGCAACCCACACAACGAAGCTCCTTATCCTGAATTTCTAGCCAGTAGTATCTCGATTCTCAGACCACTTCTTTTTTTTTTTTTCTTTCTGGTGACAGGATAGGGATTAAGTGTACAGTCGGCATCAAAAGTCCTGTTTTCTTCTCCAGTTTTTCTCTCTATGGATTTAGAGAATAAAATTAATCTGGTTTATGAGACGCAGGCGTCACTGACAACTTTTTGGCCACGGATTGTAGTCAAGTTCATGGAGAAGAAAGCAAGAGAGGCGACAGGACTCTTGATGCTGACTGTAAATTTTCGGACAATAGCATTAGACTATATTT
>NC_137016.1:30451060-30461060 GCF_032717465.1 Coenobita brevimanus | reverse complement strand
CCCAGTGGCCTTGGCCTTCCAACAGTCGCTCTCAAAATAGAATTACTTCTTGCTTTATCCTAAACACTTCCACCAACATTAGTTCAAATCGGATGAAAACTGTGAGTCGATTATGCGCTGTGACCTTGGCCCCGTGACGCTGACCTTTGGCAGATTAATCTCAAAATCGTATACATCTTCCTTTGCCTTATTTTTAAACCGTCCATAAACTCTGGTCTAAATCGGATGAATACTGTTTCAGCTGAAGCTGCCAAGTGATCTTGGCCATTGAACTATTGTCTTCAAAACAGTTTGTCAACCCATTGGATGATTTTTAAACCATTCGGCATGTTAAGCTAAAACTGGATTAGCACTAAGCTCTTTTATTACACACACACACACACACACACACACACACACACACACACACACACACACACGCATACACACACACACACACACACACACACACACACACACACACACACACGCATACACACACAAAACACACACACACACACACACACACACACACACACACACACACAAAAAGAGGCGAATTTTGACCTTGCCCTATGACCTTGATCTTTGATTGTTCTAAAAATCTGATCCCTTCGTACTTGTCTTACCCTCGGCCCACCCACCAAGTTTGGTGTAAATCGAACAAAAATTGATGAAGTTTACGTTGCTAGGTCAAATTTTAACGAAGCTCTGATCTTGACCTATCGTCTTGCGTTCTCAAAAACAACAAGTCAACACATTAGCTGACCCTCAACACTTCCACCAAGTTTGGTTAAACTTGGGTCAAAACTTTCAGTTTTTTGCTTACACACACACACACACACACACACACACACACACACACACACACACACACACACACACACACACACACACACGCCGAAGAAAACATAACACCGACTCTAGGTTAGCGAACGTGGGTGTAAATATGCGCTATTGGGCTGGAGGGATTGTCATCATAAGAAGAGCCCATCTTCCGGCATTTCACCCAGTTTTTCAAAATGCTAAGTTATTTTTTATCGTTGGTGCTATCAAGCTACTTGATCCGGCAAAGGGGAGACTTGTGGTGAAGGGTTATAGTGGCAATGGCAAGAATACAGCAATCAGAGAGCGGATACCTTTGCCAGTGAATATACGAGACAACTGGGATCACTATCAAAAGTTATTCAACTTTTCCTTGACCCATGACCCACATATTCACAAAATTTCATTGAAATGCATAAAAAAAATTTCGAGATATCTTGTAAACAAGCAACCAAAAAAACAAACTTGAACCCGAACTCGAACTCAGAGCACCACCAAAACTTGATCACCTCTTCCTTGACCTATGACCCACATATCCCAACAATTTCAGTGAAATCCATCAATAACTTTTTTTTCTTTTTTTTTTTTTTGCAATCTTACGGACACACAAACACACAAACAGAGGTGATTACATAACCTCCTCCAACTCCGCCGACGGAGGTAAATATAAAACAGAACCTCAGGCTGGTGTGGGTTAATATTTGGAAACATGGGCGAAGCACTGTGATATACTGGCCACAGTGTTATGTAAACGTAACTATTAGCTTTTTATTTACAGTGCTCGAAATTACATGAAAATCCATGCTAAAGAATGTTATACAGTTTAAGGTCTAGTACCAACTTACTAAATGTGTCTGTTTGTATTTCTCGCAAAATAATATCCACCAAACCAACGCGGCGCGATACTTTTTTGATGACCTAATTGCGCGACCTCTGAGTTCATTGATAATGAAGTAATATGAAATATTTTCTTAGTTCATTTACAAATATTCAATCCTTGTTTCGCAAATATGTTACAACACTTATTCCTGGAGAACAGATCAAAGGATTTTTTTATAGCCAGGCTCCGTATATTAAGATGGGCTTTCAGCACATAGCGTATACAACTATGTGTGTATATACACATACAGTGTGTGTGTGTGTGTGTGTGTGTGTGTGTGTGTGTGTGTGTGTGTGTGTGTGTGTGTGTGTGTGTGTGTCTGTCTGTCTGTCTGTCTGTGTTTGTGTGTGTGTGCATGCATGCGCGCGCGCTTGTACGTACGTGACGAAAACAGCAGTAAAGTTTGCAGAGCAACACAAGCACCAAATTTCGAGTTTACCAACATTTTTAAGGACTTGGAAGGAAGTTGACACTTGTGTGGGTTGGCGTGGCATTGCACGGCTTAAAAGTTGACGGGATGGAGGCGGGAAGGGTGAAACGACTGAACTGATCCCTCTGATGCACTTCAACGTTATTTTACATTTTATTATTGCCACCTCCAGGCAACTTAATTCAGCCAAACCCCTTGAATCAGGTAACGTATTGCACTGGTTTAGTCTTGATACCTAAAAATGACTTGATTCATCCTTGGGGAGGTCTCCTGTGTAGGGAGTAATGAAGGTTACACCTGTCTAACCCAGGCAATTAATAAAGTCCGTTTTGACCTGAAAGAAATCGTCTGGTGTAAGAAGGTACACTGAAAATTGGTCATCGGAATGAAAGGATTAAATCTACCTTTCAGTTTCATGACGTCTATTTACTTCAGTGTTACTACCTCCAGACGATTTTTCTACAGCGATTCTATTCACCGCTAATATGGAAAGGGCTAAATGAAGCTACATCTAACCCTCCACCGAGTATATAAGAATCCCTTCAAAGCTGACGAAAATCGTCTGAACAAAGTGGCAAAAAGTACATCCATAACGTCATCGTAGTGAGGAAATTAACTCCTTTAATCCGATTACATATTTTTATATTTCATGCTTGCGTATCTAGACAATTTTATTCAGTTTGTGGAAGGTTATGGAAACTGGAGGTCCCGATTAGACATAGCCTAAAATACCACCCCCCATTACTAAGCTGAACAAACCCCTTGAAAAAAAATCGTTGGGGGAAAGAAAGATTAGGCTTTAAAACACCATACTAAAAATTCCCAGGCCAGTAACCCATTCTTGTGCAATCGACGGATGATTTCATTCGGCTATAGGGGGGATTCCTCGTAATAAGGGGTTAATGAAAAGTTTATCTTAATTCCTGTAGTATTATATTCGTGCTGCTGCCAGACAAGTTTATTCAACTTAGAAGACACCTATCAATGTGACGGTGTTTGTGTTGCTTTCCATAACTCCCCCAGCACACACTTGAGATGAAGGAGTTAAAACGTGAGATCCTGCTAGTGGTGACTTAAAGAGATTCCTGGAAGTGCGTTCAGAAGAGGGTATCTTATTTCTGGCACAAGATTGCCAATTCCAGCCGTCTAGGAATATGACAGAGCAAGGAAT
Source organism: Coenobita brevimanus (assembly GCF_032717465.1). NCBI lineage: Eukaryota > Metazoa > Arthropoda > Malacostraca > Decapoda > Coenobitidae > Coenobita > Coenobita brevimanus. Next base: position 30,457,775 of record NC_137016.1, on the reverse strand, counting down.
GAAGTGAGACGGAGGAGTGTGGGATGAGGAAGAGTGGTTAGGCTAGGAAGAGAAAGTGATAGATGTGGGAGGCACATAGGATGGAAAGGAGATGATAGCAAATGGCGAGATGAGAAGTGAGGAGGATTAAGGTGAGACTGAGCTGTGAGGATAAAAAATGGTGAGTAGAGAGTTGAGGCATATCCGCTGGGATAAAGATGTAAGAGCAGGAAGAGAAGTGAACAAGAGGTGAGGGAGATATGCAGGGATGGAGTTGTGAGGAAGACATGTGAGGACAGAGGAAGGAAAGGTGAAGGTGAGGGTAGGGAGATAATATATAGATGGAAAGGAGAAAGGAGAGGAAGAATTAAGAATACAGGAAGAAGAACGGGAAAGGAGAGATGAGATAGATCTGTAAGGAAAGAGATGTGAAGGATGAGGAAGAGACGTGAAAGTAGGTAAAGGAGAGGTGTAAAGGAGCGATGAGGATGAGAAGTGAAGAAGTAAACTAAGATCAGGAAGTGATGAGGGCGAAATGTGGGAGGTACCCCATATAAAGATGGAAAGGTTAGGGACAGGTGAGGAAGGGGTAGGAAGATCTGTAAAGAGGTACAGGAAAGGCATAGAGAAGTACAGGACAGGGGGAGGAGTAGTGTAGGAACGGAGAGGTGAGGAGTGAGGAAGAGAAGTGACAATAATAAGAGAAGTGAGAAAGAGAAGTGAGAGTAATAAGAGGTGAGAAGCGAAAAAAGTTACATTATATACGAAGCGTTGGAGAAGTAAAAGGAGAGGGAGATGTGGGGGAAGGTGAACCGTACAGATGCGTTAGAAGTGTAGGAATGGGCAAGTGAATGATCATGACAAATTTCCTCTCATAACCACGATCTGTCTTTGCAGAATGTACAAGAAACACAGGAAAGATCTACACTCTCCTTGTCCCTTCTGTCTCTCTTTAGCCAAATGCCCTGTAAGGGGTGGTCACAAATGAATCATGTCCCTATCACCCTGCTCTCTGTCTCCCTAATTCACACTTCCCCCATCCGTGCATCTCATCTTAGGTCTCTCTCTTCCCCCCCCCCACCTCCCCTCCACCTCACTAACACACACTTTTCCTAGCCAGCATCTCATTCTCCACTCACCCCACATAGCCAAACCATCTCAAAAGCATTTCTCCTATTCTTTCCGGCAGAAACAAGTCTTCCTTCCAAGATATGTCCCTATCGTAAGATTTGTTTGTAAGTTAGTAAGAATTTTTCGTGTGTTAGTTTGCGACTCTCATACCTAGGACATAATTACGAAGAAAATAAAACCTCACAAAATTAGGTTTTAGTATCAGATTCCACGCTATTAAAAGTTTGTCTAAGTTTGGAGAAGCCACTCACGCCGGACTTAAATTTTCTCAGTGGTATTTTTAGTTGGTGGGGTCGGATAATGATATGGCTGAACAGCACGCACCTCAGGACCTCGAAAAATGCAGTACCATGATGCCTTTCTTATTTTCTTCTTTCTACGCCAGACGATTTTACTCAGCAATGTAAAGGTAATAATATAACAATGATAACGTAATTAAACAGATGACTGGACTGCACTCTCAGAAAATCAGTATATAAAAGAGACGTAAAACGAAGGTAATATTATGAAGAAGAAAAAAGTGAAAAAAACAAAAAAAATTCCAGTTGTGAATGAACCGCTCAACTGAAGGTCAATAAAAAGTCAAGTATATAAAGCACCTGTTCCAAAGAACATAGGTAATAATATAGGACATAAAAAAAGTAGACGACTGAGTCACATTTATGTTAGGTCCTCTGAATAAAGCATATTGTTTAACATGTTACCTTAAAGAACAGTTGTAATAATATACCAAACGAAATAATGACAAAATTAATGATAAACTGATGACTGATCCACATGCATCTGTGGTTCCCACAGAATGGAGGTACATAAGGCACTAACTTAATGGAAAGAGGTAATGATATCACAAAGGAAAACTGATGAAGATAACTTGGTAGATGACTAGAACACATGCAACTCAGGTTCACCAAAAAAAAAAAAAAAAAAGTTACATCAGGCACTGCCAGGGCAATACCAGAGTTGTTTCGGTCACTCAAGTTAAGGTTACTGATTATCTTAAACTTTTCTCCACGTTCAGTGAAACTGTGAAAACTATCAACAACGTTTTTGCATCCCCACCCCCCTCCTCACACCCACCCAACACACACACACACACACACACACACACACACCAACTTAGCCATCATCATCATCATCATCATCATCATCACTAAGCATAAAAAATACAGTGCAGAAAATGTCTCGGCCCTTATCCTACCTACAAAATTTCAACGACATATGGTAGCTACAAATTTCTTCATGGAAGAGGGGGGCTGAAGGGGGTTAACACCTTTTAGACCCCCAAGACATAAAAATAAAAAAAACAGCATGCAAAACCTATCTGTTACCTGCATCTCTACTTACTCAGCAAACTTTCAACTCTGTATTGAAATATATGGACTACATAACGAGGACGAACAGAATAATCTATGCCTCTGCATTTTTATGTATGAATGACATTACGTATGTAGCTTCTTATCAATCTGCCTATCTGTACCTTTCTAACCATCTATCTGTTTCTATATATATCTGTCTATTTATACAAACAAGTCTCTTAACAATACCATCTCACTCGAAACATTACCATTCTTGCTTACCTTCCCCTACACCTCACAAGATATGATGAGAGGGTATGCACTCTTAGATTCTACCTTGCACTAACTGATATAGCTTAAGCACCCTAGCCTTTTTAGTGCTAGGGGTCTCTACCGTGTTAAACAAACTCTATCTGGCGCTAGCGAGAATTCAACCTGAAGGAGAATTCAAAAACTATCATTTACCGGTAGCTGGAAGACAACATCAACTAACATGAGCAAATGTATTAAAATTAGAAATGTTCTTATCTTAGTGACGAGGTTGAGAAGAGGTCCTAAAACTCACAAAACGCAGAACCCTGAATAAAACAGCCAAAATGAACTCACAATACAACCACTCCTCCTGGCTCCCCGTCACAGGAGTTTATGAGAGGGCATGTATTCTTAATTCGTACCTGGCGCTAATTTATGCAGACAAAACAGAGTGGAGGGAGACGTAATGGGTGTGGTAAAGGAGAGTATATTGAGGTGTTCTAGACATACGGAACACGCATGGGTAGTGAAAGGCTGGTAAAGAGAATATAAATAAGAGTCATATTGAGAGGTGGAAAAATTAAGTGGAAGGAGACAAAATGGGTGTGGTGGTTAAGATTATATTGATGTGGTCTAGACATATGGGACACGCATGGGTAGTGAAAAGGTGGCAAAGATGAATATAAGTCACTGGTGAAAGTATAAGATGAAGTAGGCCGAGAAAGAGGCAGGAAGACGAGATGGAAATGCGAAGCTGAAGGAGACATAATGCTTATGGTTAAGGTGAGTATATTGAAGTGTGCTAGAGATGTGGACCATGCATGGGAAGTGAAAGGCTAGGTATAGAAATAAAAAATAGAAGTCATAATGAGAAGTGGCAAATTGAAGAGGAAGAAATAGTAGGTGTTGTTAGAGATTACATTAGGTGGTTTAGACATACAGAACACGCATAGGCAGTGAAAGGGTGGGAAAAGGAACAGACAGAAGCGAACTCTGTGGGAGAGCGGGAATAGTTACGTTGAGAAAGAGGAAGAAATGTGAGGTGGTACAATGAAGTGGTGGGAGAATGTGTGTAATTATGGAGAATATATAGAATACGCATGGATAGTAAAAAGGTAACACAAATACAAGTATAATACACAGAGGCGAAAATGATGGGAAAATGAAGAGAGGCAGGCCGAGAAAGCCGCAACAATGTAAGGTGGTATGACGACGTGGAGGGGAGACGTAAGTGAGGATCAGAATAATTTATTGAGGTGGTCTGGACATATATACTGAACACGCTAGAACAATGAAAGGCTAACCAAGAAAAGATATACAGCAGCAAACCTAACAGAACGGGGTGAAAAAGACCAAGAAAGAGGTGAACACAGGAAATGATGGTAGGGTAAGATGTGATTTGGGAAAATACATGGAGCATAACTGGAAAGAAAAAAGTTAGAAGGGTATTTTTTGAAACCAAAAGAGACTGTAACATGAGGAAAGAAATAGCAAGAAAGAGGTGGACAGATGAGGTGGAGTTGTGCATGAGGGTGGTGCGCTTGGAGTAGAGAGAGGGAAGGGTGGTAGTAGAGAAGTTTGAAAGTGTTTTTCCCACCCTATAGCGAGGTATGGAAGGACTAGGCACAGCTCCCTTCCAGGAGGGTGAGAAGGAGAATGAGAAGGAGGAGAAGAAGGAGGAAGAATGGATCTACTGGGGGGGTCCATGGGCGTTACAGAAAATTGTTTTATTATTCATTGTGGGCATGTAGGTTTCATAGTGTGTCCTGCCGTGGAGTGGGGTTACACAGTTTTACCGTGCTTATTTTTAGCCACTGACCCTGGAAAGACTCTGATTCACCATCAGCAAGAAAGACAGACAGACAGATGAAGATAAACAAACAGACTGGATGACTGAGCGCCTGACATTCATTGACTGACTGACATTTATAGATAGCTTGGCTGACTAATTGTGCAGACTGAAAAGATTCGTGGCAAAGTAGGTATCCAAAGTAAAAATATACCAATATGGTTAATATGTTTTATCCCAGCAACCTCTAATGCAACTTCATATTACAAAGCTTGAATGACGAGAGAATGGAGGAGTGAACCAGTATCGATTATGAGGAGCCTCCTACTTTTCTGTTAAATTTTCACTTTTCTATATCCTAACATCTGCATTTTAAAATGGGAGAAATAGGGTGATAATGATGACAGTTGTGAAAAACTGGATGATGATGATGATGGTGATATTTGTGTGAAACAGGGTGATAATGATTATGGTGATAGTCGAGAAATAGGGTGATAATGATTATGGTGATAGTCGAGAAATAGGGTGATAATGATGATGATGGTGATAGTTGTGAGAAATAGGATGGCAATAATGATGATGGTGATATCTGTGAGAAAAAAGGTGATAATGAAGACGGTGACAGTCGAGAAATAGGGTGGTGATGATGATGGTGATAGTTGTGAGAAACAGGGTGATAATGATGATGATGGTGATACTTGGGAAAAATAGGGTGATAATGATGATGGTGATAGTTGTGACAGACAGGTTGATGACGATGATGTTGATGATAATGGTTATAGTTGTGAAAAATAGGGTGATAATGATGACAATGGTGATAGTTGTGAGAAATAAGGTGATAATGATGATGATGATGATGGTGATAGTTGTGAAAAATAGGGTGATAATGATGATAATGGTGATAGTTGTGAGAAATAGGGTGATAATGATGATAATGATGATGGGGATAGTTAGGAAAAACAGGGTGATAATGATGATAGTTGTGAAAAATAAGGTGATAATGTTGAAGATGCTGATAGTTGTTTTGGGGATGGAGGTGTTAGTGCTGCTGATGCTGATGTAATTGAACAAAATCCCTAAGTCCTTAAAATGGGCCACTGGAAAGGAGGTTGTTCGTTGCCTGTGATGACACTCTTAACATTACTGCCTTAATTATCTTTTAGAGCTTCTCTCTCTCTCTCTCTCACACACACACACACACACACACACACACACACACAAACGTCAACGGATCTCATACACACACAAACGTCAACGGATCTCATACACACACAAACGTCAACGGATCTCATACACACACAAACGTCAACTAATCTCTCTCTCTCTCTCTCTCTCTCTCTCAATCTAATCACGCCAGAATCCACAGACGTCCTCAGAAAGATGGCAAATTTAATAATACTTCTATTTGGAAATGGTTGTAGTGGTAGGAATAAGGAATAAGGGATTTTGGTAGGAATAAGGGATTGTGGTAGGGATAAGGGATTGTGGTAGGAATAAGGAATTGTGGTAGGAATAAGGAACTGTGGTAGGGAAAGGGATTTGTGGTAGGAATAAGGGACTGTGGTAGGAATAGGGTTATAGTGGGAGTAAGGGAGTGAGGTAGGAAAGAGGGACAGTGGTAGGAAAGAGGCACTGTGGTAAGAATGAGGGACTGTGGCAGGAAAGAGGGACTGTGGTAGGAATGAAGGATTGTGGTAGGAATGAGGGAGTGTGGTAGGAAAGAGGGACTATGGTAGGAAAGAGGGACTGTAGTAGAAATGAAGGACTGTGGTAGGATTGAGGGACTGTGGTAGGAAAGAGGGACTGGTAGGAAAGAGGGACTGTGGTAGGAAAGAGGGATTGTGGTAGGAAAGAGGGACAGCTGTAGGAATGAGGGACTGTGGTAGTAACAGGGAACTGTGGTAGGAAATACGACATTACTAGGAATAAGGAACTGCGACTGGAATAAGGGATATTGGTAGGAATGGAACTGTACAAGGAATGACAGATTTTAGTAGGAATGATGGTAAAAGACTGGTAGGAATGGAGGTTGCAACAGGAATGAAATTATTACAGGAATGGTGGTGGTGGTGGATAAAAAGGATTGTGGTGGGAATAGCGTTGTAGGAATGATGGAATGTGATAGGAATAAAGGGATGTAGTAGGAATGAGGGACTGTGTAAAAAATTTTAGGTTGTAAGAGTGAGGGACTGTTGGGAGTAAAGGAATGTGTTAGGAATAGTAGGGTCGTGGTAAGAATGAGCATCACTGTCATCATAACCTGCCACTT